>NC_083762.1:8678524-8978524 GCF_963514075.1 Conger conger | reverse complement strand
AGATCTATCTTAGCGAAAGCGTAGACTGTAGTGCTGAAGCTGTATATGTTATGGCATGTTTGTTTTATATATTTAATGTACATTTATACAGAAACAGAAACTGGAGGAAATGGGAGTTTCTGACGTTGAAAAATTTTGGTTGAAGAATCAGCCCGTGACTGTTCTTTCTCATTTAATGCGAGAACTTGGAGTAACTTCGCAGTAAGTAGCTCAACTGTGTATTATTAGCTTTCTGTTTTACAGGTGTGACACTCTTGCATTACTACCAGGAAAATAGAAAACAAGTTGTCGCGTAAACCTTTTCTCAAGACCGTGTTTAGCCGTTTAACTTTGGAGTTAATATCTGCAGTGGAAAGTCACACACATTTTGAGACGACTAAAATATCTATAGTATGCCCTAAAACCGGTAGGTAAGCTTAAACGTGTGCTTTTGCAGGGATCTCCTGCTATATGCCACGGAGTTCCTACGTGTTGCCTGCTACGGGAGCAGCGATGAACCTCCGCGGCACGAGTTTGTTCAGAAAACCTGTGGTTTCATCAGACAGTTAAATGCCCAAGTAAGTATGAATGAATCATACTGTAAAAGTGTATTATACATTGTGCAAAAAATCTGATTCATGAGTATAATTATTGTCACTGTATTTAGTAAATTGTAGTTTTAAAAGTTTATATTAGTTTCTATTCATATATACAATCCCAAATGTTCAGGCGATCGTTTGTATTTGTACCATTTAATCACTTAGCAGGCATTGCTACAGATATGCAACAAGCTGGTGAGCATAAAGGATTGCCTCACTGGACACTGAGGAATAATTATGTTGTGTTATTTTTGTTTTTTTTTGTAGAACTGGAATCTGACCTTCACAGATTCAGGTCATCCCGTGTTGGTTGACATCCCACCATTCTGCTCAAGAGTCCATGACTGATGAAAGGAGCAGAGGGGTGTGAGGTGGCCAAAAAACTGGCAAAAACAAGGAATCAACTAACTGTACATTTTTCTCAATAAACAGAATACAGAAAAATCTTGTCCAAATTATGTTCATTTTAGGTGATTTCTGCATACAGTACCGTGCAGAAGTCTTAGGCACCCTAGACTTTATGATATATATGTTTCTTTTTTTGCGTGTGTTGGTATAAAATAATACATTTGAGATTTCCAAATATTCATTTTCCAAAATATTTAATTTTTCAGAAACATTTTTGTATTTAATGAAGAAAAAGTAACATTAATGTAAGCAATTGACTACTTTTTACATAAACACTTGATGTAAGCTGTCTGAGATGAGGCAAGTTCTCCAACCTGTTTGGAACAACCTCACTGCTGGAAGTGATGCAGTTTTAACGCCGAAGGGTGGTCACAAAAAATATTGATTTGATTCAGTTTTTAACCATTCTGCCAAATTACTAAAATGTAATGAGGTAAGGTAATACCTGGTGCTCATTGGCTTCACCTGGTTGTCATTATTGGCAGAGGATTTTTCCCCTCCTAAAGAGTATTTAATGCCAGTGCTGGCAGTCTACCAATGCTTTTGTGTTAACTGTGCACTCTGACACAAAGCCGTACATTTTTCTCTATGAACTGAATTCAGAGAAATCTTGTACATTTTAGGTGATTTCTACATACAGTACTGTGCAGAACTCTTAGGCGCCCAAGACTTTATTATGTATATGTTTATTTTTTGTGTATGTTAGTATAAAATAACACATTTGAGATTTCCAAATATTCATTTTCCAAAATATTGAATTTTACAGAGCCTTTTTTGTATGTATTGAAGAAAAAGTAACATATTACTGTCAGCAATTGAGTACATTTTACAAAAACACTTGATGAAGGCTGTCTGAAATCAGAAGCAAGGAGCCAACCAAAGTCTGTGAAAGTTCTCCAACCTGCTTGAAACAACCTCCCTGCTGATTGTCTTATAGAATTGCAGGACAGCGTTGGCCATCACAGAGATGTGATGCAGTTTTAACGCCGAAGGGTGGTCACAAAAAATATTGATTTGATTCAGTTTTTAACCATTCTGCCAAATTACTAAAATGTAATGTAAAATGTATAGTATGTTTATTTAGGACCTTTCATTGAATTATTTTTGAAATAATCTTATATGTACAGAATGTTATACAGGTACCTGACTTTTGCACAGTACTATAAATGCTTCCAGTGAATACTTATTGTAAAGCTTTCCCTCTCAAATTATTGTGCTAATTAATTTTCACATCTGAAAGTATTGTGAGGACATACGACATGTTATTAAAAACAACAACAACAAAAAAAACAATCAGTGCTACCAAAGCAAATCAGGATCGGAAAGCCTAAGTACTGTATACGTATCACAAAACCACATATCTGGGTATCTACTGGAATGATGTACATTTAATTAAAAAAGTATGTACTTCTTGATTACAATCTCATAGTTTTAGCCTGCAAATAATTGTCAAAAAAGTACCCAGTGTCAGAGCAGTATGGGCATCTTACTATTTTCAGGGCATACAGTGGGCTCCAGAATTACTGGAATTATTATGAATAAAAATTGAGAAAAAAGGCTGCATATAAAAAAACAACATGGATAATCATCTATATTCTATGTTCAAACATATGGGAAAACATGTTATTTTATTTCAATTAATTTCAGTGTTTATTTTATTTTTTTTGGTCATCAAATTTTTCTGAAAACCACAGGTGCCAAGATTATTGGCGCTCCCTAACAATTATTGTAAATAAAAACAAATTGAAATTGTCAATACAATTTGACTTCATTTTGTAAATTTTAGTCTAAAGGAACTATATTGTGTCACTGCATCACTTCCTGCTTCCTTAGAGTATAAGAATTATGTAACACCCATGCAAAATCCCTTTGTCAACCATCAGCATGGGAAAAGCCAAAGAACGCTCAATTCAGAAGACACAGATGTTAATGGATACAAAAAAAACACCCAGTCATCATCATGTAAAATAACATGTCTTATGTCCTCACAACACTTTCACATGTGAAAATTAATTAGCACAATAATTTGAGGGGGAAACCTTTACAATATGTACTCTCTGGAAGCATTTATGTAGAAATCACTTAAAATGTACATCATCTGAATGAGATTTCTCTGTATTCTGTTTATTGAGAAAAATGTAATTAGTTGATTCCTTGTTTTTGCCCGTTTTTTGGCCATCTCTCACCCCTCTGCTCCTTTAACCAGTCCTGGACTCTTGAGCAGAATGGTGGGATGTCAACCAACACGGGATGACCTGAATCTGTGAAGGTCAGATTCCAGTTCTACAAAAAAATACAAAACACAAGATAATTATTCCTCAATGTCCAGTCAGGCAATCCTTTAGGCTTACCAGCTCGTTGCATATCTGTATCAATGCCTGCTAAGTGACCATTAAACGGCACAAATACAAACGCTTGCATGAACAGTTGGTATTGTATATATGAATGTGGAAGAAATAAACTTTTAAAACGACAATTTACTCAATACAGTGACAATAATTATACTCATAAATCAGAATCAGAATTTTTGCACAATGTATAACACACTTCTACAGTATGATTCATTCATTCATTCATCACTGCTCCCGTAGCAGGCAACACGTAGGAATTCCGTGGCATATAGCAGGAGATCCCTGCAAAAGCACACGTTTAAGCTTACCTACCGGTTTTAGGGCATACTACAGATATTCTAATTGTCTCAAAATGTGTGTGGCTTTCCACTGCAGATATTAACTCCAAAGTCAAACGGCTAAACACGGTATTGAGAAAAGGTTTACGCGACAACTTGTTTTCTATTTTCCTGGTAGAAATACAAGAGTGTCACGCACGCATGCACACAGACACACACCTGTAAAACAGAAAGCTAATAATATACAGTTGAGCTACTTACTGCGAAGTTACTCCAAGCTCTCGCATCAAATGAGAAATAACAGTCATGGGCTGATTCTTCAACCAAAATCTTTCAACGTCAGAAACGCCAATTTCCTCCAGTTTATGTTTCTGTATAAATGTACATTAAATAAAACAAACAGACCATAACATACACAGCTTCAGCACTACAGTCTATGCTTTCGCATCGTTTGAAAGACAGATCTGTAAAACGATGGCTGCACTGACATACTGCTGAAAAAGAGAAATAAATAAAGTTAAGGCTCGCTGTAGTGGAACCGGCAAGCGTGTATACCGTAAATCCTCAAATTGTGTCCGGGATTCTATTTGAAGCCGGCCCTCGGATAATAGCCGGGGCGTGGTCGATTCGGACAAATAAAGTAAAAGTAAATCAGGCAAAATTAAAAATTTACTCAATTTAGGCTACTTGGCTACGCAATAAGGTTTCCATGTATTTACAGCACAGCGCACGTTCAATGAATGAATGAAAGCGGCTGCCTTGGCTCGCAATAAACAGACGGGTGGAAAGCTTTCAACTACATAAAGCTTCAACAGTGAACCATCAAATACCCCCCAGATTTCAGTGCCCATCAGTCCCAACATTTAGCAATAGAATCAAACAGTCCTAAAGTCAATTAAATCCCAAACCAAAGCGAAAATCTTTTGATAGTCTACCGGTATGCTGCTCCAAACGAAACGTATGTCTCACAATAAAACGCACTTTAGGAAAAAAAGATCCTTAAGAATAAAATTCTACAACAGAAGCCTAATAAGAAATAAAGGCCTGCCTCGAATACAAGCCTGGCCCAAATACAGTGGTGTGAAAAAGTGTTTGCCCCCTTCCTGATTTCCTATTTTTTTGCATGTTTGACACACTTAAATGTTTCAGATCAAACAAATTTAAATATGAAAAAGACAACACAAGTAAACACAAAATGCAGTTTTTAAATGAAGGTTTTTATTATTCAGGGAGAAAAAAATCCAAACCTACATGGCCCTGTGTGAAAAAGTGATTTTACTGGTTGGGCCACCCTTAGCAGCAACAACTGCAATCAAGCATTTGCGATAACTTGCAATGAGTCTCTTACAGCACTGTAGAGGAATTTTGGCCCACTCATCTTTGCAGAATTGTTGCAATTCAGCCACATTGGAGGGTTTTCAAGCATGAACCGCCTTTTTAAGGTCATGCCACAGCATCTCAATAGGATTCAGGTCATTCAGGACTTTGACTAGGCCACTCCAAAGTCTTCATTTTGTTTTTCTTCAGCCATTCAGAGGTGGACTTGCTGGTGTGTTTTGGATCATTGTCCTGCTGCAGAACCCAAGTTCGTTTCAGCTTGAAGTCACGAACAGATGGCCGGACATTCTCCTTCAGGATTTTTTGGTAGACAGCAGAATTCATGGTTCCATTCATCACAGCAAGTCTTCCAGGTCCTGAAGCAGCAAAACAGCCCCAGACCATCACACTACCACCACCATATTTTCCTGTTGGTATGATGTCCTTTTTCTGAAATGCGGTGTTACTTTTACGCCAGATGTAATGGGACACACACCTTCCAAAAAGTTCAACTTTTGTCTCGTCAGACCACAGAGTATTTTCCCAAAAGTCTTGGGGATCATCAAGATGTTTTCTGGCAAAATTGAGACAAGCCTTAATGTTCTTTTTGCTCAGCAGTGGTTTTCATCTTGGAACTCTGCCATGCAGGCCATTTTTGCCCAGTCTCTTTCTTATGATGGAGTCATGAACAATGACCATAACTGAGGCAAGTGAGGCCTGCAGTTCTTTGGATGTTGTTGTAGGGTCTTTTGTGACCGCTTGGATGAGTCGTCACTGCGCTCTTGGGGTAATTTTGGTTGGCCGGCCACTCCTGGGAAGGTTCACCACTGTTCCATGTTTTCGCCATTTGTGGATAATGGCTCTCACTGTGGTTCGCTGGAGTCCCAAAGCTTTAGAAATGGCTTTATAACCTTTTCCAAACTGATAGATCTCAATTACTTTCTTTCTCATTTGTTCCTGAATTTCTTTACATCTCGGCATGATGTCTAGCTTTTGACGATCATTTGGTCTACTTCACTTTGTCAGGCAGGTCCTATTTAAGTGATTTCTTGATTGAGAACAGGTGTGGCAGTAATCAGGCCTGGGTGTGGCTAGAGAAATTGAACTCAGGTTTGATAAACCACAGTTATGTTTTAACAGGGGGGGCAATCACTTTTTCACACAGGGCCATGTAGGTTTGAATTTTTTTTCTCCCTTAATAATAAAAACCTTCATTTAAAAACTGCATTTTGTGTTTACTTGTGTTGTCTTTGAATAATATTTAAATTTGTTTGATGATCTGAAACATTTAAGTGTGACAAACATGCAAAAAAAATAAGTAAAAAACCACTGTAAAGGCCTGTGCTTTGTGCAGCCCAAGTAAGTAATTGTTGTACTTTGTATGCATGCCAAGTAAGCGGGACTGGGCGTCAGTACCAGACGTACCACCAACTGGATACGAAATGTGGCGAGACTTTACTCATTATGAAACTATTGTTCTTTATAAATAGAACACTGCAGGAACCTCTGATGGTGGCATCATACCTTATCCGTATCTGCCTGGCCCGTGGGTGCTAATATAATAAAAAACGATTAAAATATCTTTAGTATGCCCTAAAACATGTAGGTAAGCTTAAACGTGTGCTTTTGCAGGGATCTCCTGCTATATGTCACGGAGTTCCTACGTGTTGCCTGCTACGGGAGCAGCGATGAACCTCCGCGGCACGAGCTTGTTCAGAAAACCTGTGGTTTCATCAGACAGTTAAACGCCCACGTGAGTATGAATGAATCATACTGTAAAAGTGTGTTATACATTGTGCAAAAAATCGGATTCATGAGTATAATTATTGTCACTGTATTTAGTAAATTGTAGTTTTAAAAGTTTATTTCATCCATATTCATATATACAATACCAACTGTCCACTCAATCGTTTGTATTTGTACCATTTAATGGTAGCATTGCTACAGATATGCAACAAGCTGGTAAGCATAAAGGATTGCCTGACTGGAGGGGGGGGTGTTTGTAGAGCTGGAATCTGACCTTCACAGATTCAGGTCATCCCGTGTTGGTTGACATCCCACCATTCTGCTCGAGTCCAGGACTGGTGAAAGGAGCAGAGGGGTGTGAGGTGGCCAAAAAACTGGCAAAAACAAGGAATCAACTAACTGTACATTTTTCTCAATAAACAGAATACAGAGAAATCTTGTACAAATTATGTACATTTTAGGTGATTTCTACATACAGTACCGTGCAAAAGTCTTAGGCACCCTCGACTTTATGATAGCAGTTATGGGAGCAGTTTGGGAATCTATATACTATTTTCAGGGCATACAGTGGGCTCCAGAATTACTGGAATTATTATGAATAAAAATTGAGAAAAAAGGCTGCATATAAAAAAACAACATGGATAATCATCTATATTCTATGTTCAAACATATGGGAAAACATGTTATTTTATTTCAATTAATTTCAGTGTTTATTTTATTTTTTTTGGTCATCAAATTTTTCTGAAAACCACAGGTGCCAAGATTATTGGCGCTCCCTAACAATTATTGTAAATAAAAACAAATTGAAATTGTCAATACAATTTGACTTCATTTTGTAAATTTTAGTCTAAAGGAACTATATTGTGTCACTGCATCACTTCCTGCTTCCTTAGAGTATAAGAATTATGTAACACCCATGCAAAATCCCTTTGTCAACCATCAGCATGGGAAAAGCCAAAGAACGCTCAATTCAGAAGACACAGATGTTAATGGATACAAAAAAAACACCCAGTCATCATCATGTAAAATAACATGTCTTATGTCCTCACAACACTTTCACATGTGAAAATTAATTAGCACAATAATTTGAGGGGGAAACCTTTACAATATGTACTCTCTGGAAGCATTTATGTAGAAATCACTTAAAATGTACATCATCTGAATGAGATTTCTCTGTATTCTGTTTATTGAGAAAAATGTAATTAGTTGATTCCTTGTTTTTGCCCGTTTTTTGGCCATCTCTCACCCCTCTGCTCCTTTAACCAGTCCTGGACTCTTGAGCAGAATGGTGGGATGTCAACCAACACGGGATGACCTGAATCTGTGAAGGTCAGATTCCAGTTCTACAAAAAAATACAAAACACAAGATAATTATTCCTCAATGTCCAGTCAGGCAATCCTTTAGGCTTACCAGCTCGTTGCATATCTGTATCAATGCCTGCTAAGTGACCATTAAACGGCACAAATACAAACGCTTGCATGAACAGTTGGTATTGTATATATGAATGTGGAAGAAATAAACTTTTAAAACGACAATTTACTCAATACAGTGACAATAATTATACTCATAAATCAGAATCAGAATTTTTGCACAATGTATAACACACTTCTACAGTATGATTCATTCATTCATTCATCACTGCTCCCGTAGCAGGCAACACGTAGGAATTCCGTGGCATATAGCAGGAGATCCCTGCAAAAGCACACGTTTAAGCTTACCTACCGGTTTTAGGGCATACTACAGATATTCTAATTGTCTCAAAATGTGTGTGGCTTTCCACTGCAGATATTAACTCCAAAGTCAAACGGCTAAACACGGTATTGAGAAAAGGTTTACGCGACAACTTGTTTTCTATTTTCCTGGTAGAAATACAAGAGTGTCACGCACGCATGCACACAGACACACACCTGTAAAACAGAAAGCTAATAATATACAGTTGAGCTACTTACTGCGAAGTTACTCCAAGCTCTCGCATCAAATGAGAAATAACAGTCATGGGCTGATTCTTCAACCAAAATCTTTCAACGTCAGAAACGCCAATTTCCTCCAGTTTATGTTTCTGTATAAATGTACATTAAATAAAACAAACAGACCATAACATACACAGCTTCAGCACTACAGTCTATGCTTTCGCATCGTTTGAAAGACAGATCTGTAAAACGATGGCTGCACTGACATACTGCTGAAAAAGAGAAATAAATAAAGTTAAGGCTAGCTGTAGTGGAACCGGCAAGCGTGTATACCGTAAATCCTCAAATTGTGTCCGGGATTCTATTTGAAGCCGGCCCTCGGATAATAGCCGGGGCGTGGTCGATTCGGACAAATAAAGTAAAAGTAAATCAGGCAAAATTAAAAATTTACTCAATTTAGGCTACTTGGCTACGCAATAAGGTTTCCATGTATTTACAGCACAGCGCACGTTCAATGAATGAATGAAAGCGGCTGCCTTGGCTCGCAATAAACAGACGGGTGGAAAGCTTTCAACTACATAAAGCTTCAACAGTGAACCATCAAATACCCCCCAGATTTCAGTGCCCATCAGTCCCAACATTTAGCAATAGAATCAAACAGTCCTAAAGTCAATTAAATCCCAAACCAAAGCGAAAATCTTTTGATAGTCTACCGGTATGCTGCTCCAAACGAAACGTATGTCTCACAATAAAACGCACTTTAGGAAAAAAAGATCCTTAAGAATAAAATTCTACAACAGAAGCCTAATAAGAAATAAAGGCCTGCCTCGAATACAAGCCTGGCCCAAATACAGTGGTGTGAAAAAGTGTTTGCCCCCTTCCTGATTTCCTATTTTTTTGCATGTTTGACACACTTAAATGTTTCAGATCAAACAAATTTAAATATGAAAAAGACAACACAAGTAAACACAAAATGCAGTTTTTAAATGAAGGTTTTTATTATTCAGGGAGAAAAAAATCCAAACCTACATGGCCCTGTGTGAAAAAGTGATTTTACTGGTTGGGCCACCCTTAGCAGCAACAACTGCAATCAAGCATTTGCGATAACTTGCAATGAGTCTCTTACAGCACTGTAGAGGAATTTTGGCCCACTCATCTTTGCAGAATTGTTGCAATTCAGCCACATTGGAGGGTTTTCAAGCATGAACCGCCTTTTTAAGGTCATGCCACAGCATCTCAATAGGATTCAGGTCATTCAGGACTTTGACTAGGCCACTCCAAAGTCTTCATTTTGTTTTTCTTCAGCCATTCAGAGGTGGACTTGCTGGTGTGTTTTGGATCATTGTCCTGCTGCAGAACCCAAGTTCGTTTCAGCTTGAAGTCACGAACAGATGGCCGGACATTCTCCTTCAGGATTTTTTGGTAGACAGCAGAATTCATGGTTCCATTTATCACAGCAAGTCTTCCAGGTCCTGAAGCAGCAAAACAGCCCCAGACCATCACACTACCACCACCATATTTTCCTGTTGGTATGATGTCCTTTTTCTGAAATGCGGTGTTACTTTTACACCAGATGTAATGGGACACACACCTTCCAAAAAGTTCAACTTTTGTCTCGTCAGACCACAGAGTATTTTCCCAAAAGTCTTGGGGATCATCAAGATGTTTTCTGGCAAAATTGAGACAAGCCTTAATGTTCTTTTTGCTCAGCAGTGGTTTTCATCTTGGAACTCTGCCATGCAGGCCATTTTTGCCCAGTCTCTTTCTTATGATGGAGTCATGAACAATGACCATAACTGAGGCAAGTGAGGCCTGCAGTTCTTTGGATGTTGTTGTAGGGTCTTTTGTGACCGCTTGGATGAGTCGTCACTGCGCTCTTGGGGTAATTTTGGTTGGCCGGCCACTCCTGGGAAGGTTCACCACTGTTCCATGTTTTCGCCATTTGTGGATAATGGCTCTCACTGTGGTTCGCTGGAGTCCCAAAGCTTTAGAAATGGCTTTATAACCTTTTCCAAACTGATAGATCTCAATTACTTTCTTTCTCATTTGTTCCTGAATTTCTTTACATCTCGGCATGATGTCTAGCTTTTGACGATCATTTGGTCTACTTCACTTTGTCAGGCAGGTCCTATTTAAGTGATTTCTTGATTGAGAACAGGTGTGGCAGTAATCAGGCCTGGGTGTGGCTAGAGAAATTGAACTCAGGTTTGATAAACCACAGTTATGTTTTAACAGGGGGGGCAATCACTTTTTCACACAGGGCCATGTAGGTTTGAATTTTTTTTCTCCCTTAATAATAAAAACCTTCATTTAAAAACTGCATTTTGTGTTTACTTGTGTTGTCTTTGAATAATATTTAAATTTGTTTGATGATCTGAAACATTTAAGTGTGACAAACATGCAAAAAAAATAAGTAAAAAACCACTGTAAAGGCCTGTGCTTTGTGCAGCCCAAGTAAGTAATTGTTGTACTTTGTATGCATGCCAAGTAAGCGGGACTGGGCGTCAGTACCAGACGTACCACCAACTGGATACGAAATGTGGCGAGACTTTACTCATTATGAAACTATTGTTCTTTATAAATAGAACACTGCAGGAACCTCTGATGGTGGCATCATACCTTATCCGTATCTGCCTGGCCCGTGGGTGCTAATATAATAAAAAACGATTAAAATATCTTTAGTATGCCCTAAAACATGTAGGTAAGCTTAAACGTGTGCTTTTGCAGGGATCTCCTGCTATATGTCACGGAGTTCCTACGTGTTGCCTGCTACGGGAGCAGCGATGAACCTCCGCGGCACGAGCTTGTTCAGAAAACCTGTGGTTTCATCAGACAGTTAAACGCCCACGTGAGTATGAATGAATCATACTGTAAAAGTGTGTTATACATTGTGCAAAAAATCGGATTCATGAGTATAATTATTGTCACTGTATTTAGTAAATTGTAGTTTTAAAAGTTTATTTCATCCATATTCATATATACAATACCAACTGTCCACTCAATCGTTTGTATTTGTACCATTTAATGGTAGCATTGCTACAGATATGCAACAAGCTGGTAAGCATAAAGGATTGCCTGACTGGAGGGGGGGGTGTTTGTAGAGCTGGAATCTGACCTTCACAGATTCAGGTCATCCCGTGTTGGTTGACATCCCACCATTCTGCTCGAGTCCAGGACCGGTGAAAGGAGCAGAGGGGTGTGAGGTGGCCAAAAAACTGGCAAAAACAAGGAATCAACTAACTGTACATTTTTCTCAATAAACAGAATACAGAGAAATCTTGTACAAATTATGTACATTTTAGGTGATTTCTACATACAGTACCGTGCAGAAGTCTTAGGCACCCTCGACTTTATGATAGCAGTTATGGGAGCAGTTTGGGAATCTATATACTATTTTCAGGGCATACAGTGGGCTCCAGAATTATTGGAATTATTATGAATAAAAATTGAGAAAAAAGGCTGGATATAAAAAAACAACATAATAATAATAATAATAATAATAATAATAATAATAATGGATTTAATTTATAATGCATTTTCCATTCGAGAATCTCAAAGTGCTACAGGAGTCAAAAACATCAGAGAATACAAATAAAAAATAAAAATAACTAAAAGCAGCAAAATAAAACAGCAGTATCCAGACATCATCATCACTAAAACTAAAAATGTGGGTAGGCTCTTCCAAATAGGTGGGTCTTAAGACCGCTCTTGAAAGAGTCGACTGACTGTGGTGCTCTTAGGTGGGCAGGGAGGGTATTCCACAGTTCAGGGGCGACAGAACAGAAGGCCCGGCCTCCCATAGTGACCAGCTTAGTCCTGGTGGGTTTGAGGAGGTAAGTGTTTGATGAGCGGAGACTGCGGGTGGGGGGCTGAGTCTTGACCAGCTCCTTGAGGTAGGGGGGTGCGTTGCCATGGACGCATTGGTAGGTCAGCAGGGAGATTTTAAATTCTGTACGGGAGGAGATGGGGAGCCAGTGTAGTGAGTGGAGGATGGGAGTGATGTGATCATGTTTGCGCACTCTCATCAGGATCCTAGCAGCACTGTTCTGGATGTATTGAAGCTTTTGAAGGCTCTTGCTTGGAATCCCGATGAGAAGTGCGTTGCAGTAGTCGAGCCTGAAGGAGACGAAGGCGTGGACTAATTTTTCAGCATCCTGCAGAGACAGGGTGGGGCGGAGTTTGGCTATGTTTTTGAGGTGGAAGAAGGATGTTTTACAGAGGTGTTTGATGTGGGCCTCGTAGTTGAGGTGGGGGTCCATTCTGACACCCAGGTTGGTGATGACCGATGACAGTGGGATAGCCTGGCCAGAAAAGGTGATGCATGTAATGGGGGATGAGTTGACCTGGTGTGGGGTGCTGATGAGGATGGCTTCTGTTTTGCCGCTGTTCAACTGCAGGAAGTGTTGTTTCATCCACGCCTTGATCTCCTCCAGGCAGATGGTGAGTGTGGATGAGGGTGACTGTGCTGATGATGGGTCCAGTTTAATGTAGAGCTGTGTGTCATCAGCATAGCAATGGAAAGCCAATCCATGCCTGCTGATGACACGGCCGAGGGGAAGCATGTACAGTGTGAATAGGGTGGGGCCGAGTACAGATCCTTGGGGGACACCACAGGTGACAGGCTGGGTCTGGGATTTAGCACCTCCCAAGGAGATGCACTCGGTTCTTTCGGAGAGGTATGATTTGAACCTTGGGAGAGGACGCAGGCGCTGATTGTTCGCCGCTTCTCCACCAGACCTATGTACTTTATTAATTTTTTTCCTACCTTTTATTCAAGTATTAAAGTTAGTTTTAAAAGTTAGTCTTTTAGCCCTCTTCTCTCGGCGACTCTATGGCCACCAGCAAGCCATATTTCCTCTGATTGCTGTTACTACAAACCGGACGACTCTGCCTACCTCAGACATCTGCTGGTTCCAGTTCTCCACTCTCCGGAGCAATGGATTACCTCCAACCTTCCACCGCGACCCAGCTCTCGGCTCTTCTCAGCGTCGTGGCATCGTGAGGCTAAAGTGGTCGGGCCACGTCTGCCTTGGACCGCAACAAACCTCCACAGCTAGCCTCCAGTGCTCCATGGCTAGCCTGGCTAGCTTGGCTATCGGCTAACAACATCCAGGGCCTCCATTTCCCGGAAAAAGTGAATGAACAGAAGAAAAATCTAAATCAAATCAATATTTGGTGTGACCACCCTTTGCCTTCAAAACAGCATCAATTCTTTTAGGTATACTTGCACATAATTTTTGAAGGAACTCGGTACATAGGTTGTTCCAAACATCTTGGAGAACTAGCCACAGCTCTTCTGTGGATTTAAGCAGCCTCATATGCTTCTGTCTCTTCGTGTACAGTGCATCCACAGCGCTTCACTTTTTCCACATTTTGTTATGTTACAGCTTTATTCCAAAATGGAATAAAAAAAAATCTAGATAATTATTATTGTTCATAAAACAAGTCCAATCAGTGATTATTACGGGCAGGGGGGATTTCAGCTTAGCATAGAGCAGGTAGTCCCAGGACAATAAATTAATTCACTGTGTTGTGTGTGCTGTGCTTTGATGTAGAATCGACACCAGCAAGCCTGAAACTGGTCTATCGCGTCCCCAGAAAGAAAAGTTACCTCAACCAAGGAGCAAACTGGAGCCCATTCAAAATGTTCTGGAAAAGGTGAGTGCTTGCCTCCCTTTCACAATCTACTGCTTTATCAGTCTTATTTATTGATTTGTTTCCTTATCGATTCCAATATTTTCCTGGTATTATAACCGGAAGTAAACATGCAGCAGCTCGTCTGGTCTTCAACCTTCCCAAATACTCACATCACCCCCCTGCTTACTTCCCTCCACTGGCTGCCTGTCATGGCTCGCATCAAATTCAAAACATTGGTGCTAGCCTTCCAAGCAGTTAAGGGGTCTTCCCCAGCTTACCTACAAAAAATCATCAAACCCTACACCCCTGCCAGACCTCTTCGTTCAGCCTCCACAGGCTGCTTGGCACCTCCCCCTCTCCGAACTTCCACCTCACCTCAGACTACTGTCTGTTCTGGCTCCACGGTGGTGGAACGAACTCCCCGTTGAGGTCATAACTGAAGAATCTCTTCCCACCTTCAAGCGCAAACTGAAGACGCACCTCTTCAAGCAGCACCTCTCCCCGTCCCTCCCTACCTCCCTGTGAACCTTAATTGTTGTCTTTCTGTGATTAACTTTTTTGTGTATCAGTATTTTTAGTTTGGCTAGTTAAGCAGTGTTTGGCTAGTTAAACGGTTTGGTCATACTTTTGCTTTGTTTGTTTGTTTAAAAATAATAAAAAATAAAAGAAATAGAATAAAATAAAATAATTCTAATAGGCCCTGGTCCTTATCTTTGTTGTGCAGGTAGCAGATGAAATTGTACTTCCCTCTAGGGTCTTTCAGCGCACTTATCTCTGGTTATGGGTATGCACTTTGTTGTACGTCGCTCTGGATAAGAGCATCTGCCAAATGCCATTAATGTAATGTAATGGATTATAGTATTGCTCATGCTTCTGAACCCATCCATCTGCTGCAACCAATTACAGGAAAACACTTTGAGAAAGAAGGTGAAGAGGAAGAAGCAGCAGGTGAAGACTAAGGATGCCAGGAAGAACAGCACTGGCAAGAGGGAGGAAGAGGAGGAGCCGGGGGACGCTGAGGCAGAGCAAGAACACAGTGAGCAAAAGGAGAAAGCCAGCGCTGCCCTGGTACCGCGTAACCGCGCAAAGCCAGCCTGCATGACCCAAGTGAAAGAACAGACTCTGGAGCTCCCAGAGACACCCGACATCGAGCAATCAAACACAAAGAAAGGTAGTCATCATTCACCGAATGTACATACATAAATCTTTTACATATACATTTACGTGTATATATGTGCATATAGTACACAGACACACACAGATATTCATGCATGTTACATAATGTATATACAATATATATTGTCCTCTTTAAATGATCCCCTAAGATGAGTATTAATATACAGTACTGTGCAACAGTTTTAGGCAGGTGTGAAAAAAATGCTGTAAAGTAAGAATGCTTTCAAAAACAAAAATGTTGATAGTTTATTTTTATCAATCAACAGCGACTCTACTATGCACGAAAACACAGGAACTGGGCTGCAGAAACTGAACTGATGAGTCAAAGTTGAAGTGTTTGGCTGCAGCAGGAAGCAGTTTGTTCGCTGAAGGGCTGGAGAGTGGTACAAGAATCAGTGTCTGTAGGAAACAGTGAAGCATGGTGGAGGTTCCTTGTAAGTTTGGGGCTGCATTTCTGTTGGGCATTTGGTCTCCTCAATGCTGAGAAGTACAGGCAGATACTTATCTATCATGCAATATCAATAGGGAGGCATCTGATTGGCCCCAAATTTATTCTGCAGCAGGACAAAGACCCCAAACATACAGCCAATGTCATTAAGAACTACCCTCAGCGTAAAGAAGAACAAGGAGTCCTGGAAGTGAGGGTATGGCGCCCACAGAGCCCTGATCTCAACATCATTGAGTCTGTCTGGGATTACAGTGACAGGTGTGTGCCTTTCCAAATCATGTACAATCAACTGAATTTACCACAGGTGGACTCCAATTAAGCTGTAGAAACATCTCAAGGTTGATCAGTGGAAACTGGATGCACCTGAGCTCAATTTTGAGCTTCATGGCAAAGGCTGTGAATACTTATGTACATGTGATTTCTTTGTTTTTTATTTTAAATAAATGTGTTAAAAGTTAAAAGAATTTTCACATTGTCAATATGGGGTATTGTGTGTAGTATTTTGAGGAAAAAAATGAAATGTAATGTAATGTAATGGCCAGTGTTTATATTAAATTAAGTTTTTATCCAGAGCAAGTTAAATATAGAACATACTGTAAATGCATTCCCTGGCTCTGGCTCAACCTGCCACCTAATCATCCCCTGATTTAACTGGCAAAAACTTTGTTCTCACCCAGGTGGGTGTTACACATTGGTGGTGGTTGAGGTGAGTTTCCCCCTCATCACTGTAACTGTTTTTGAGTGTCTAGAAAAACGCTATAAAAATATAATGATCTATCTAATAAATATATATTGCATGCTATCTCAAGAGATGGGTCTTCAGATTGAGTCACAATGATTATGCTGTCCCAACCACAGAGGGAAAAGTTTTCATTTCACACCCTTCATTTCACACATACAAAAAGCACATTCACAGTGTCATTATGCACTTCCCCACACGTGGATAAAAAATTTAAAAAATTCACATGCTCTGCTCCAAAACATGCAATGTCAAGCTGCTGCTTACAAAGCACCCTGCTGTGTTCTGCATATGGCAAATTGGCAACAGCCACCTGATTCCCACCACTCACCCAATCCCCTATTTCTATTTCATTGTATTTTTGCCTTTGTATAAAACATCATGTTTTGTGTAGTAGAATTCATACATCATGAGTTACAACTAACATTGGAACAGTAGTTGCAGTTAGTAAAAAGAGAAGAAGATGAAAGAACATACAAACATTTACATTACATTACATTACATTACATTATTGGCATTTGGCAGACGCTCTTATCCAGAGCGACGTACAACAAAGTGCATACCCATAACCAGGGATAAGTTCGCTAAAAGACCTTAGAGGGAAGTACAATTTCAACTGCTACCTGTACAACAAAGATAAGGACGAGGAAGATTGAGAACAAAGAAACAAACAAACAGAGCAAAAGTGACCAAAGTTAACTATCCAAACACTGCTTACCTAGCCAACTAAAAATACCGATACACAAAGCAAGTCACAGAGACAACAATTAAGGTTCACAGGGAGGTAGGGAGGGATGGGGAGAGGTGCTGCTTGAAGAGGTGTGTCTTCAGCTTGCGCTTGAAGGCGGGGAGAGATTCTACAGTTCTGACCTCAACGGGGAGTTCGTTCCACCACCGTGGAGCCAGAACAGACAGTAGTCGTGAGCGTGATGTGGAGGTTTGGAGAGGGGGAGGTGCCAAGCGGCCTGTGGAGGCTGAACGAAGAGGTCTGGCAGGGGTGTAGGGTCTGATGATTTTTTGTAGATAAGCTGGGGAAGACCCTTTAACTGCTTGGAAGGCTAGCACCAATGTTTTGAATTTGATGCGAGCCATGACAGGCAGCCAGTGGAGGGAAGTAAGCAGGGGGGTGACGTGTGAGTATTTGGGAAGGTTGAAGACCAGACGAGCTGCTGCATTCTGGATGAGTTGGAGGGGTCTGATGGCAGACGCTGGGAGGCCAGCCAAGAGGGAATTGCAGTAGTCCAGGCGGGACAGAACCATCACTTGGACCAGGAGCTGGGTCGAGTAGGGGGTGAGAAAGGGGCGGATTCTCCGTATGTTGTATAGGAAGAACCTGCATGACCAGGTCACCGCCACAATGTTCTCGGAGAGGGACAGTCTGCTGTCCATCACCACGGCGAGGTTCCTTGCACTGGGTGACGGCGTGAGTGTGGTATCCCCGAGGGAAATGGAGAGATCCAGATGGGGAGAGGTTTCAGCAGGGATGAATATAATTTCAGTCTTGCCTGGGTTGAGCTTTAGATGGTGGTTGTCCATCCAGCTCTGGATGTCCCTCAGGCAAGCAGAGATACGGGCTGAAACCTGCGTATCAGACGGCGGGAACGAGACGAAGAGTTGGGTATCGTCCGCGTAGCAGTGGTAGGATAGCCCATGTGCAGTGATCACAGGGCCAAGGGAGCGAGTGTAAAGAGAAAAAAGAAGCGGGCCTAGGACTGAGCCCTGGGGAACTCCTGTGGCGAGGGGCCGAGGTGTCGATACCGAACCAGCCCAGGCAACCTGGAAGGAGCGACCAGAGAGGTAGGACTCAATCCAGTCCAGGGCTGTGCCACAGATGCCCGTTGCTGACAGGGCAGACAGGAGGATGGAGTGATCCACAGTGTCGAAGGCAGCAGAGAGATCTAGAAGAATGAGGACAGAGGAGAGGGAGGCTGCTCGTGCGGCATGGAGTGACTCACTGACGGAGAGGAGTGCAGTCTCTGTCGAGTGGCCCGATCTGAAGCCAGACTGATGGGGGTCTAGCAGGTTGTTGTTAGAAAAGAAAGAAGAAAGTTGAGTAGAAGCGGCTCGTTCTATAGTTTTAGAAAGGAAAGGAAGAAGAGATACCGGGCGGTAGTTCTGGATGATGGAGGGATCCAGAGTAGGCTTTTTTAGAAGCGGAGTGATGTGGGCCCTCTTGGAGGATGCCGGAAAACAGCCGGAAGACAGGGAGGAGTTGACAAGGGAGGTGACAAATGGGAGAATGTCAGGTGTGATAGTTTGGAGAAGAGAAGAGGGGATAGGGTCAAGGGCACAGGTTGTAGGGCGGTGGCAGAGCAGGAGTTGAGAAACATCAGAGTCTGTAAGGGGGGAGAAAGTGGAAAAGGAAGGGATGGGCCTAGAGAGGGGGAAGGGCACAGTGAGGGGGGCGGTGGTTGTAAAGGATCTACGGATGACTGTGACCTTCTCATCGAAGAAATCAGCAAAGTCATCAGCAGCAAAGGAGGACTGAGGAGGAGGAGGCGGTGCATTGAGGAGAGAGGAGAAAATAGATAAAAGTTGAATTTGTGTTTGAAAGTATTTTGCTTTGGTGGCAGTGACAGCGGAAGAGAATACCGCCAGGAGAGACTGGTAAGTCGTGAGGTCTGAAGCGTCTCTGGATTTCCCCCACTTCCTCTCCGCTGCGCGGAGGCTGGCCCTGGAGGTACGGAGGGTGTCAGATATCCAAGGACTGGGAGGGGATGTGCGAGGTGGCTTTGAGACAGGCGGACAGAGAGAGTCAAAGGCGGAGGAGAGAGATGAAAGGAGGGTGGCAGATGCAGAGTTAGTGGGGAGTTTGAAGAAGGATTCAAGAGGGGGGAGTGAGGCGATGACGGTGCTGGCGAAGGAAGAGGGTGAGAGGGAGCGGAGGTTACGGCGGGCTGAGGACGTGTGGGTGGGAGGAGGGGGAGGAGGATGGGGAGGAAGAGGGAGGGAGAATGAGATGAAGTGGTGATCAGATGTGTGCAGAGGGGTAACCGTGAAATCGGAGCATGAGCAGTTCCTCACAAAGACATGGTCTAGGACATTGCCCGCCTTGTGGGTTGGAGGAGAGTGTTGCAGGGAGAGGCTGAAGGAGTGGATTAGCGGTAGGAAGGCAGCAGCCTGGGAGGCTTCTAGGTGGATGTTGAAGTCTCCAAGGAGAATCAGTGGGGTGCCATCCTCAGGGAAGGAGCTGAGAAGGGTGTCTAGCTCATCAAGGAAGTTTCCCAGGGGCCCTGGAGGACGGTAGATAACTGCAATGAAAAGGTTAGTAGGGTAGGATACTGCAACAGAATGGAATTCAAAAGTGGATATGGACAGGTCATTGAGGGGGAGAACAGAGAATTTCCACGAGGGGGAAATTAAAAGACCAGTAACACCGCCACGGCCGGAAGGCCGGGGAGTGTGCGAGAAGGAGAAGGAGGATGAGAGGGCAGCGGGAGTGGCGGTGTTGTCAGGTGTGATCCAGGTCTCCGTGAGGGCAAGGAATTGTAGGGACTGGAGGGAGGCATACGCAGGGATGAAGTCAGCCTTCCGAGTGGCAGACTGGCAATTCCATAGTCCCCCTGTGACAGCAAAGTCCTCACAAGGGGTCAGCGGGGGGTAGCTGAGGTTGGAGGGGTTCCGACGCCGTGGAGGCCCACGTCGCAGGGGGGGTCTTCGAGGGAGAGAGCAGACTGGGATGGGGTGAAACATATCATCACAAACTGGGACGGAGGGACGCTAGCGTCGCTCTGACACGCCTATTTAAATGGCCTACAATTGCTCACAAGCAATATGAAATCAAAGCTAATCTACTGATAAATTCCACAGCTATTTAAGCTATTTAAGACAAATGTTCACTCACTCTATAGGTATGCAACCAGTAGAAGTGATTAACAGGTAACAGACAAACAAACTGGCTCAAGCCCTAACCCTTGCTGTTCAAATGAGCAATTTAAAAATCAACGTTACCGCGTCTAGAGGAAAGTCCGCAGCGATACTACACACCTGGTCAGAATGATGCACTTACATGCATTTGACGTCAGGGAGAAACCAAGAAAGATTGTATATACACTCAGTGAACACTTTATTTGGTATTTATTACTTTTTTTTTTACTTAATGGTCTTCTGCTGCTGTAGCCTATCCACTTGAGAAGTTTGACATGTTGTGTGTTCAGAGATGCTTCTGCATACTACTGTTGTAATGTGTGGTTATTTGCATTACTGTCACCTTCCTGTCAGCTCTCACCAGTCTGGCCTTTCTCCACTGACCTCTCTCATTAACAAGGTGTTGCCCACAGAACTGCTGCTCACTGGATGTTTTTTGTTTTTCGCACCAGTCTCTGTTAACTCTAGAGATTGTTGTGCGTGAGAATCCCAGGAGAATCCCAGGAGATAAGCAGTTTCTGAGATTGTCTGGCACCAACAATCATTCCATGGTCACTTAGATCACATTTCTTCCCCAATCTGACATTTGGTCAAACAACAGCTGAACCTCTTGACCATGTCTGCATGCTCTTAGGCATTTAGTTGCTGCCACATGTTTGGCTGATTAAATATTTGCATTTACAAGCTGGTGTACAGGTTTAATAAATTGCTCAGAGTATATGTCCAGTCTCTAGAATATGGAATATAAAAAAACCCTAAACTGCAAAAATTAATGAAGTTGTAAACTTAAAAAAAATACCACTAAGCATTAGGTAGTCCTCTACTGCAGTGATAGCTCTTGGATCGCTAACATTCCCCTGCCCCTCCTTTCTGATATCCCTATCCTTGTCTAACCCCCCCCCAAAAAAAAAAAATATATATATATATATATATATGCACTTGATGACAACTATGTTTAGAACAGCATTTCCTGTGTATTTTGCTAGTTTCTGGATGTGATGCTTTGACTTATGGTAGAACCTATGCACTTGTAAGTCGCTTTGGATTAAAAGCGTCTGCCAAATGACTAAAATGTAAAATGTAAAATGTAAGCTCGGGGGCAGGCTGCTAATGTTTTTGTTTCCTGTTTTTACCTCTTACCTCTGAAAGCAGCCTAGTGAGCACAATCTGAGGTCCGATGGGGGTGGGGGGGGAGCTATCTCTGTGGTTTGGTCTGACTTTCTCAAAAGAAAACACTTGTGCTCTGCCTTTGAGATCTCTCTCTCTCTCGCCCATGCAGCACTGGGAAACATTGTTTCCTTGACATCGGCTAGCTAAACAGAATACAGAGAAATGTATATTTTAGGTGATTTCTACATACAGTACTGTGCAGAAGTCTTAGGCACCCGAGACTTTATTATGTATATGTTTATTTTTTGTGTGTGTTAGTATAAAATAACACATTTGAGATTTCCAAATATTCATTTTCCAAAATATTGAATTTTACAGAGCCTTTTTTGTATTTATTGAAGAAAAAGTATCATATTACTGTAAGCAATTGACTACTTTTTACATAAACACTTGATGAAGGCTGTCTGAGATCAGAAGCAAGGAGCCAACCAAAGTCTGCAGAAGAACTGTGGCAAGTTCTCCAACATGCTTGGAACAACCTCCCTGCTGATTGTCTTATAGAATTGCAGGACAGCGTTGGCCATCACAGAGATGTGATGCAGTTTTAACGCTGAAGGGTGGTCACAAAAAATATTGATTTGATTCAGTTTTTAACCATTCTGCCAAATTACTAATTTTGTAAATTTTAGTCTAAAGGAACTATATTGTGTCACTGCATCACTTCCTGCTTCACTAGAGTATAAAAATTAAAGGAAAAGGCGTAAAACAGTGGGGCCAGGCAGATATGGGCATCCCCATGGCCGCCAGGCAAAAACAGGCCAGGCCCACACGGGCCAGGTAGACACGGGGACCCCCGTAGCAGTCAGGAAGACACAGGGACACGGGGCCAGGCAAACATGGGGACCCCTGTGCCCGCTAGGCAGACACGGGCCAGGCCGACACGGGTAAGGTATGATACCACCATCAGAGGTTTCGGGTTCTTGCACCCATTTGGCAAAGAATATATATACAGTTGGATATTTCAGTTTGTACATTTTCAATTATATCAATAATTCCCACCAATCGTGATAAAATCCAACATTTCAAAGTATTCCTGCAGTGTTTTATTTATAAAGAACACTACTTTCTCTCATAACTGAGTCAAGCGGTCGCTGCAATTTGGCCACATTTGGTATCCTGTTTGTGGTTGTGTTATGACACCTGCATTGGATACATACTTACAGCATATATACAAACATTTGCATACACAGATGAAAATTTTAAATAAAGTTAAGGCTCACTGTGGTGCCATCGGTCTTAACAACTAACAGCAACCAAGTTGTATTATTTTGGATTATCAAGCAACACACTCGTCCAATGCAATTTTCCGAACTTCGCCATTTAGTTCAGAATCAATAGACACCACTCTATTGGTCTTTAATAGCAAAAAAATTAATGCTAGACAGACACTTTAAGCAGCGGTAATATACTTCCCAGTGATTCTATATTAATAGTTACGATAAACACACATAAACTCTACTCCCCTACAGAGTACAAAAACAAGTCAGATAATTGCTGTCGCGAGGGGAGCCCCCTGGTGGCAGAGGGGCAGAGGGGCAGAGGAACAGGGAAACCAGGGGTTTGGCAGGGACACGTGTTTTCAGCCGGACCGCGGACCGTCACGAGCAGGCAGTGGCGATGTGGCCGGAAGCTCTTGGTGGAGGAGGGGGGGTGGGGATGGAGGGGGTTCTCCTCGCTTGAAGGTGTGAGAAGAGGCAGAAATCTTAACCCCACCAGGTAAACACTACTCATCCTCTTCATCCTCAGAAACCGGCTGCACATCTTATATATATCTTACATCTTATTGGGGGCGGCCTGTAGCATAGTGGTTAAGGTAAATGACTGGGACCTGCAAGGTCAGTGGTTCTAATCCCGGTGTAGCCACATTAAGATCCGCACAGCCGTTGGGCCCTTGAGCAAGGCCCTTAGCCCTGCACTGCTCCAGGGGAGGATTGTCTCCTGCTTAGTCTCATCAATTGTACGTCACTCTGGATAAGAGCGTCTGCCAAATGCCAATAATGTAATGTAATGTTATAAGGCGTATTGCTAGCAGGAGGCGTGAAACAATCTTTGACAGCCATAGAGTGCGGCAAACATTTGAGTTGTCCTATGCAAATCAGTTTTAACTATTCACCAATCAGCTGGGACTTTCAAGTTTCCAGATTTCCGGAAATTAATTCTTCAGTTGTTCTTTGTATATATGCTGTAAGTATGTATCCAATGCAGGACTGGTTGTCATAACACAATCACAAACGGTATACCAGCCATAGAGTGCAGCATTTAGATTTTTCAGCTGTGTATGCAAATGTTTGTATATACTGTATAAGAACCCAGAACCTCTGGTATCATACCTTGCCCGTGTCTCCCTTGCCCATGTCTGTCTGGGCCTGTGTCCCAGTGTCTGCCTGGCCCATGTCTGCCTGGCGGCCACGGGGGTACCTGTGTCTGCATGGCCCGTGTCTGTCCGGCCTGTGTCTACCTAGCAGCCACGGAGGTCCCCCTGTCTGCCTCGCCCGTGTCTGCCTGGCCCCATGTCTGCCTGGCCCCATGTCTGCCTGGCCCCGTGTCTGCCCTTCTGCCCGCAGGGGTCCCCATGTTTGCCTGGCCTCATGTCCCTGTGTCTATTTCTTTTGTTTTACGCCAGAGAAATTAGATTACTCATGTTTCAGTGGGGCAGCACGGATGGTGCAGTGGGATGGTGCCGCCTCACAGCAAGGAGGTCCTAGGTGTGAATCCCGGTTGGCCGGGGCCTCTCTGTGCGGAGTTTGCATGTTCTCCTCGTGCCTGTGTGGGTTCCCTTCGGGTACTCCGGTTTCCTCCCATAGTCCAAAGACATGCAGGTTAGGCTGATTGGAGAGTCTAAATTGTCCGTAGGTATGAGTGTATGAGTGTATGAGTGTGTGTGAGTGAATGGTGTGTGTGCGCGCCCTGCGATGGACTGGCGACCTGTCCAGGGTGTATTCCTGCCTTTCACCCAATGTATGCTGGGATAGGCTCCAGCCCCCCTGCGACACTGTTCAGGATAAGCGGGTTAGGATGATGAGTGAATGAATGAATGAATGTATGTTTCAGTGGGTTTCTTTTTTTATTTGGTAAATGTATTGAAATAAAATAACATGTTTTCCCATATGTTTGAACATAAAATTTAGATGATTATCCATGTTGTTTTTTTATATGCAGCCTTTCTTCTCAATTTTTATTAATAATAATTATAATATAGTTTCCTCCTCCCATACGCCAAAGAATCTTGGGGTGACTCTTGATAACAGCCTCACCCTGGCTCCACAATATCCTCCACTGCCAGAACCTGCAGGTTCTTCCTCTACAATATACACCGTATCCGTCATCTCCTGACAGAGATAGTCAACTTGCTCCTAGTCCAGGCGCTCGTCATTTCCCGTCTGGATTACTGCAACTCCCTCCTAGCTTGTGCCATCAAGCCCCTCCAGCTGGTCCAGAATGCTGCAGCCCGCCTGATCACCAGTCAGCCCAGGTTGGCTCATATCACCCCACTCCTCATTGGCCTCCACTGGCTTCCTATTGCCGCACGCATCCGATTCAAGGCCCTAGTGTTGGCATTTCAGGCTGCTAAGGGGACTGCTCCACCATACATACAATCCTTAATCACTCCCTACTCCCCAGCTAGACCACTCCGGTCTGCCAGCTCTGGTCGCCTTATGGTTCCCTCACTACGAGCTGCACGTTCACGCCTGTTTTCCATTCTGGTTCCTCAGTGGTGGAACCACTATCAGGACAGCAGAATCCCTCCCCCTATTTCAACGCAGACTAAAAACACACCTTTTCAAACAGTACCTTAGTCCTCCCTCCTGATCCCCCCACCCCCCCTTTCCAATATCCCTATCCCTCTTGTCTAACCAAAAAAATGAATAATAATGAATAAAAATTGAATTGCACTTATGATGACTGTATGTTTAGAACAGCACTTCATGTGTATTTTACTAGTTATGGATGTGTTGCTTTAACTTGTGGAAGAACCTATGCACTTGTAAGTCGCTTTGGATTAAAAGTGTCTGCCAAATGACTAAAATGTAAATGTAAATGTAATAATTCTGGAGCCCACTGTATGTCCTGAAAATAGTCAGATTCCCATACTGCACTGGCACTGGGTACTTTTTTGACAATTGGCTGCAGGCTGAAACTATGAGACTGGAATGGAGAAGTACTGTACAAGACCAGAGTTCATACTTTTTTAATTAAATGTACATCATTCCAGTAGATACCCAGATATGTGGTTTTGTGATATGTATACAGCATCATGAAAAATATCATGTCTTATGTCCTCACAACACTTTCACATGTGAAAATTAATTAGCACAATAATTTGAGGGGGAAACCTTTACAATATGTACACTCTGGAAGCATTTATGTAGAAATCACCTAAAATGTACATAAGTTGTATGAGATTTCTCTGTATTCTGTTAATTGAGAAAAATGTAGTTAGTTGATTCCTTGTTTTTGCCAGTTTTTGGCCACCTCACACCCCTCTGCTCCTTTCACCAGTCATGGACTCTTGAGCAGAATTTGGTGGGATGTGAACCAACACGGGATGACAGATTCCAGTTCTACAAAAAAGATCATTATTCCTCAATGTCCAGTCAGGCAATCCTTTATGCTTACCAGCTTGTTGCATATGTGTAGCAATGCCTGCTAAGTTACCATTAAACGGCACAAATACAAGCGATTCCATGAACAGTTGGTATTGTATATATGAATATGGAAGAAAAAAACTTTTAAAACGACAATTTACTAAATACAGTGACAATAATTATACTCATAAATCAGAATCAGAATTTTTGCACAATGTATAACACACTTTTACAGTATGATTAATTCATACTCACGTGGGCATTTAACCGTCTGATGAAACCACAGGTTTTCTGAACAAGCTCGTGCCGCGGAGGTTCATCGCTGCTCCCGTAGCAGGCAACACGTAGGAATTCCGTGGCATATAGCAGGAGATCCCTGCAAAAGCACACGTTTAAGCTTACCTACCGTTTTTAGGGCATACTACAGATATTTTAATCGTCTCAAAATGTGTGTGACTTTCCACTGCAGATATTAACTCCAAAGTAAAACGGCTAAACACGGTCTTGAGAAAAGGTTTACGCGACAACTTGTTTTCTATTTCCCTGGTAGTAATGCAAGAGTGTCACCCACGCATGCAGAATTCTATTCTATTATTATCCTTAAATAAATCCATAAATATATCCTTAAATAAAAGTGTCAATAAATGATTAAATAAATAAATAAATAAATAAAATGGTAAATAAATGATTAAATAAATAAATAAATGTATTTATTTCCGTATATATTGATGGATTTATTGATGGATAAATTGAAGTATTTATTGATGGATTTAATGAAGGATTTATTTATTAATATGTCACAAAGCGTCCTCCATAGTAGTCAGCCTATGTTGACTGGTTTACATTGCAATTAATTTTGTTCAGCATGTAATCTGTCGTGAACAAATTAGCTAAGTGTCCACGTTTCAACTTTCAACTCACCAGGATAAGTTCAAAATAAACCAAAACAGCTCTTCTTATAAATCTTCAAGATGTCAGTCAACTTCTACTTTACTCTATGAGTTCTGTGTTGTATTAACCTAAGTGATTATAAGCTATTTGTCATGAATCTTATCAAATGTCTCTGTCTAATCTCTGTATCTGGGTGGATGGTGTCAGTCTGGGAAAAATAAAAAAAAGATCGTTTCTCCTCACGAGGAGGGTCTTAGGGAGTGTCTACAAATATCCAACTACTAATACTAGTGCTAAAGTGAGGGACTATTCACCAGTAGATTAAACTAATGAGGGTTACACACGCTTGCCGGTTCCACACTTACAAGGAACGACTCGGCAGCTGGTAGGTAACCTTACAAATTAGGGTACTTCTGAAGTATTGCTGGCAGCTTTTCGGAGTTTCTACAAAGTTCGTTAGTTTACTTGCTAGGTAGTTTGCTACATTAAACGATATTATCCCTGTGAATATGATCGAATGGTACGTTAGTTCTGATTGCATCCGTATGTCACAGGAGGTTGCGTGCTTGTCAGCGGAAAAGCTGCCTTCTGCAGCCATCGTTTTACAGGTCTATCTTAGCGAAAGCAGAGACTGTAGTGCTGAAGCTGTGTATGTTATGGCATGTTTGTTTTATATATTTAATGTACATTTATACAGAAACATAAACTGGAGGAAATGGGCGATTCTGACGTTGAAAAATTTTGGTTGAAGAATCAGCCCATGACTGTTATTTCTCATTTAATGCGAGAACTTGGAGTAACTTCGCAGTAAGTAGCTCAACTGCATATTATTAGCTTTCTGTTTTACAGGTGTGTGTCTGCGTGCATGACGTTCCCACACCAGGGAAATAGAAAACAAGTTGTCCCTTAAACCTTTTCTCAAGACCGTGTTTAGCCGTTTGACTCTGCAGTGGAAAGTCACATACATTTTGAGACGATTAAAATAGATGGTTGCCCTAAAATGCCCTAAAACCGGTAGGTGAGCTTAAACGTGTGCTTTTGCAGGGATCTCCTGCTGTATGTCACGGAGTTCCTACGTGTTGCCTGCTACGGGAGCAGCGATGAACCTCGGCGACACGAGCTTGTTCAGAAAACCTGTGGTTTCATCAGACAGTTAAATGCCCAAGTGAGTATGAATGAATCATACTGTACATTACATTACATTACATTACAGGCATTTAGCAGACGCTCTTATCCAGAGCGACGCAGTGTGTTAGTGTAAAAGTGTGTTATACATTGTGCAAAAAATCGGATTCACGAGTATAATTATTGTCACTGTATTTAGTAAATTGTCACTTAGCAGGCATTGCTACACTGTTAAAACTTGTCCTGTAAAAAAACAGTAAACAACTGGCAGCAGGGTTGCCATTATCTTACTGTAAAATTAACATTTTCATATTGTCACTGAAATTTACGGTTTTGTACTGTTAATGAAAAATACAGTATGGACCGTTTTTTAAATTACTTTCACAGTATTTTACAATTAACTGACTATTTAGTTTATATTTTTTACATACATTTTAATAAACCTTTTTTTATTTTTAACCTGAATTAATACTGACTTAGCAGGTTATACACATAGGAATAGTCACACTACATACGATTAAAGGCACTTTTAATAAGGAAAAGGCTATAATAGACCTTACTGGTTGTCAGTAAGACTGCTCTATTATGCTAGCTAACAATAGCACTGTGCTTCAACAAATGACCGGAAAAGCTAACGCTGGTAAACCAGACTGGAAGTCAGAAATTGCGGGTAACGTTATTTAGCTGAAGTAACGGTACTTGGCTATCCGGCTGTTTTATTGTAGCCTAGATCTGCAACATACAATATTCGTCAAACATTCTAACTGAACCTGAATCGTATTCCAAAGCTAAAAGCAAGCAGCATACGCATGTGATTTTCCTCCAGAAGGTGAACGGAAATATACAGTTAACGTTACTGCTTACTGCGTACAATAAACAGTGTGAGCTAACCAGCAGCGTTACCTGTTGGGTTTTTCGTTAGGCCTAACGTTACTCAGTGAAGTGCAGTATCCAGAAATAACATTTTAGTTACTCACCGAACTAAAGAGGGGTTTCCAACGATGAAAGCCTTTTCTCCGTCATGGCTGCAGTTTCTACTCTTCACATTTTGTATAAATAGCAAAACAAATCACTTAACTTCACCAAAGTTGGTGAAAAAAACTATGGGAAAAATACAGGTGTGAGTCCACAGTTATGGGCGCATTTGGGCGGGCTCAAAATCAACCGTCTTCTGGTTTAAAAAAACGAAAACAAAACTGTATTGTACTGTATAGTTGTAAAATTTCACAGTAGCATGCTGTTTACAAAAAGCGCTGCATTTTACAGTATTGTACTTTAATTAATGTTAGAATTTGGCCATATTTTTACAGTAATTTTTTACAGTGTACAGATATGCAACAAGCTGGTAAGCATAAAGAATTGCCTGACTGGACACTGAGGAATAATTATCGTGTTTTCTTTTGTGGGTTTTTTTTTGTAGAACTGGAATCTGACCTTCACAGATTCAGGTCATCCCGTGTTGGTTGACATCCCACCATTCTGCTCAAGAGTCCAGGACTGGTGAAAGGAGCAGAGGGGTGTGAGGTGGCCAAAAAACTGGCAAAAACAAGGAACCAACTAACTGTACATTTTTCTCAATAAACAGAATACAGAGAAATCTTGTACAAATTATGTACATTTTTGGTGATTTCTGCAAACAGTACCGTGCAAGAAGTCTTAGGCACCCTAGACTTTATGATATATATGTTTATTTTTTTGCGTGTGTTGGTATAAAATAATACATTTGAGATTTCCAAATATTCATTTTCCAAAATATTGAATTTTTCAGATAAATTTTTGTATTTAATGAAGAAAAAGTAACATTAATGTAAGCAATTGACTACTTTTTACATAAACACTTGATGTAGGCTGTCTCAGATCAGAAGCAAGGAGCCAACCAAAGTCTGCAGAAGAACTGTGGCAAGTTCTCCAACCTGTTTGGAACAACCTCCCTGCTGGAAGTAATGCAGTTTTAACGCCGAAGGGTGGTCACAAAAAATATTGATTTGATTCAGTTTTTAACCATTCTGTCAAATTACTAAAATGTAATGTAAAATGTATAGTATGTTTATTTAGGACCTTTCATTGAATTATTTTTGAAATAATCTTATCTGTACAGAATGTTATACAGGTGCCTAAGGCTTTTGCACAGTACTGTAAATGCTTCCAGAGAATACATATTGTAAAGCTTTCCGTCTCAAATTATTGTGCTAATTAATTTTCACATGTGAAAGTATTGTGAAGACATAAGACATGTTATTTAAAAAAAACAACAAAAAAAAACAATCAGTGCTACCAAAGCAATTCAGGATTGGAAAGCCTAAGTACTGTATACGTATCACAAAACCACATATCTTTGTATCTACTGGAATGATGTACATTTAATTAAAAAAGTATGAACTCTGGTTTGTACAGTACTTCTTGATCACAATCTCATAGTTTTAGCCTACAAACAATTGTCAAAAAAGTACCCAGTGTCAGAGCAGTATAGGAATCTTACTATTTTCAGGGCATACAATGGGCTCCAGAATTATTGGAATTATTATTAATATAAATTGAGAAAAAAGGCTGCATATAAAAAAACAACATGGATAATCATCTATATTTTATGTTCAAACATAAGGGAAAACATGTTACTTTATTTCAATTAATTTACTCTCAAGTACTGATTTTTTTTTTTTTTTTTGGTAATCAAATTTTTCTGAAAGCCACAGGTGCCAAAATTATTGGCGCCCCTAACAATTATTGTAAATAAAAACAAATTGAAATTGGCAAGACAATTTTACTTAATTTTGTTAATCTTAGTCTACTGGAATTATAGCGTGTCACTGCATCACTTCCTGTTTCACTAGAGTATGAAAATTACGTAACACACATGCAAAATCGGCAAGGGAAAAGCCAAAGAACTCTCCATTCAGAAGACACAGATGGTAATGGATACAAGAAAAAGGGCTAAACATACCACTTTACACTGTAAAAATGTGTAAAACACATGAAATGATTGCAATTTTGTCAGGAAGCGCATCATATCTCCACGGATGGGAAGGAAGATGGTGAGGGAGGCCATAAGTACAAGGATCACAGTTTGAAAATTGCAGAGTGGTTGTGTCTTGGGGTCACCAAGTCTCAAAAAGAACCATAAAATAGCTCCTCCATACAGACAGCCCTTACTGAGCACAGTAAACTAAACCAAACAGCTTGAGTTTGCCAAACCTCATTAGAATAATCACTAGAAGGTCCGATCAGATCAAAATTTACCACACACAATTGACTGGTTTAGCGGCAAGATGGAATGCATACAAGGAAAGGCATCTCATACCTACTGTAAAATATGGCGGCAGGCAGAGCTAGTGAGCGGAGCGGAGCGGATGGAATTTTGTTGGAGCGCGGAGCGCTTTTTAATTTAGAGGCCGGAGCGGCCGCTCTGTTTCGCTCCAATTTCGCTCCGATACCGCTCACACCAGGAGTCTGAGGCATGCCCAAATCCACCCAGAATTCATTTCTTCCTAATACAACCAAGACCGTTAAACTTCAAAAATTGGCCATTGTAAGCTCGTTGGTGGAGATGGAGTTCGCAAAATATTTTAGAAAGGAAACTGATAAGTCATACAAGTGCACTATTCCTACCAAACAACTAGATACCAACAATATAGAGCAAGAACAACCATGTGGTGACATTATTTCAGTGAGTAAAGATTCATTTTGGAATCTATGAAGACACATTTCGCGGAAACATGAGCGTGTGCTACGCGAACACACGCAGAGCCCCAACCATATCTAGGACGAGAAAGAAGGAACTGGACACAGCCTTTTTAAAAATGATCTACATGGACTATGAACCGCTGAGTAAAGGAGAACGAGAAGGGATGCGACACTTTGCCAGCGTGGCCCAGCCAGGCTACACACCCCACCTAGAAAAACGCTATATAAATATAATGATCTATCTATTTATTTAAATGGTTGGCAGACCACTCTAATAATACTGTATATCCACTATCGCAGGGCCAGTCATGACTGAGAGGAGTCACGGACAGCCAGTAATCCAGTAATTCAGAAAATTTCATTTCACACCCTCGGTGACTCATTCTCCGCTTCATCTATGTTTCATCAACCTTCAAATATCTGCATATGTATGTTGTGTGACTAAAACCAGTCCAAAGGTAATACTCAGCAAAGTGGAAATACCAGATCTAACTGACTGCATTAGCAGGCTGCATGCTCTCGTGTAATTGCACTCACAATGTGGCAGAGAGACCGGCTGTGATTGACCAGTTTCTCCAAGGTCAGGGCCTCGATCAACTCGCTTCCCATTAAAGCGAGTTGTGGGAAAGTGTTACATTTCTGGTGTGCATTTCAGAAAATATAAACATGACCTTTGTTAAAATCAAACCAGACAAAGAGTTACATTTGTGTGTTAAATGCTGAGACTTAATTTTGGGTGTTAATGCCAAATCTTGCGCCAAGTACACCCTGCTGTGTTCTGCATATGGCAAATTGGCAACAGCCACCTGATTCCCACCCACTCGGAGTTTCTACAGTTCGTTAGTTTACTAGCTAGGTAGTTTGCTACATTAAACGATATTATCCCTGTGAATATGATCGAATGGTACGTTAGTTCTGTTTGCATCTGTATGTCACAGGAGGTCGCGTGCTTGTCAGCGGAAAAGCTGCCTTCTGCAGCCATCGTTTTACAGATCTATCTTAGCGAAAGCATAGACTGTAGTGCCGAAGCTGTGTATGTTATGCCATGTTTGTTTTATATATTTAATGTACATTTATACAGAAACAGAAACTGGAGGAAATTGGCGTTTCTGACGTTGAAAGATTTTGGTTGAAGAATCAGCCCATGACTGTTATTTCTCATTTAATGCGAGAACTTGGAGTAACTTCGCAGTAAGTAGCTCAACTGTATATTATTAGCTTTCTGTTTTACAGGTGTGTGTGTGTGTGTTGCACACTTGAATAATGACACTTTGTGATATCCAGGTGCTCATATTTTATTATATTCTGCAACAACACATTAAAATATTGTTAGCTAAACTGTAGTCACGATAAGAAGCTATGATACGCTTCTGCTTTCTGCTTTCATTCACACTGACATGACTTGCTCTGCACTTACAATATTTTATAATGATCAGAGAAATTATCATATTATATCATAACAAGAAACAAGAAAATAAAATAACAATGATCCAGCTATTACTTCTATTAGCACCATATTTTATAACATTCACGGTTTCACTTTTATGCTGTGACATTACCAAAACGGCGCCTTTAAACCCAGAAACCGCTCACTCCCAACTTCACTAGTCTAACGTTATTCTCCGTGCCGAGCCACGTGGCTATGCTAACAAGCTATCGTCGTCACTTTCATTCCTCTCCTAAACATAAACACCGGACATTCAGCATGAGATAATTCATGGGTACCAAAGACGTCACTTCCGGAATGCCCGCCACCATATTTGTGTCCAACTGACACTTTTCGACCGTCATGGCAGCGAATACAGCGCATCTAAGCGAGACAGAAAGAAAGCGATATTTGCAAAAAACGGCGATTATTGGTTGTGATCCTTATTTATTACCTTTAACTTTATTTTGTCCCTTAAAATCTGCGAAGCGTCTGCCCCAACTTACTTTCCCCGACATCTACATTTATTTGATACATAATCCATCCCCATACACCGGAGACAGCCTTAAGGCTTTCAAGAGTACAGATGCCTATCAATACTCAGTTGCAGGATGGGTCAACGACACCAATATATGGCATCTGGAAACAAAAAATATATTTGTGATCACAGGACATGTAAGTATTTGTATTTTATTTATTTATCCAGAAAGGTCCCATTGAGATACGAGATCTCACATTCACACAGTTACACACATTCACACATATGGTCATTTTAGAGTCACCAATTAACCTAAGTAATTCAACAACAATCATCAACCGTGTTATTTTGGTGGTGGTTAAGTCTAGAGTGATAGTGATTGCTTCGGCTTCGTGCGTTTCATTTACATGTGGCTATTAACGTTAGACTTTACACAGTTCTCGGTCGCTCTGATCAGAAATGCAGGACAACCAGCCGCGGGTCTGAAACTAGGCATAGCCTAGTCTACTACGTAATTGCGCCTCCTTGAGTTTGTTTAAAATAATGACATCGCTCCCATTATTTAACCAAGTAACATTGTCAACAAAATGTGGAACAATATTTTTTATCTTGTGACTAACTGGCAGACCACTAACATCCCTAAATTATAATAAAGTGCTGCATTTTTCACTTAACAGGTCAATCATTCCCAGGCTCTGAACAGAAAAGCAACATGTCCATGGATAGTGGTGCAGGAGATCGGGACAGTGGTGATGGCACATTGCACATGTATGGCAGGGTTGGGAGAGGTGTGTTCCCATGCTGCGGCACTGATGTTCACAGTGTTGGCTGCTGTTGACAAGAGAGAAGGACAGACATGCACCGAGAAGCCATGCGCATGGACAAAGCCTAGCATGAAAAAAGTTAAATATGATAAGCTGTCTAACATATTTGCTAAGCAAGAGCAAGAAACTCAAGACCATTTGCAGCACATGAGACCATCCGCTGATGAGTTCAAGTTCTTCTGTGAACAGCTCCACCAAAGCGAAGACCAAGAGGCGAAGCCCAAGAAAAGTGCGATCCTGTCAGTCATCGAAGGCCATTCCCTCAGATACATGCCCAAGACTGTACAGTTGGATCTGCCAACACCTCTGATCACTCTGTATGCAAGCACCAGGCTTGAAATGGATTTGCCTGCACTGCTGGAGGAGGGTGCTAAGATCTTTGAGAAGCTGCATCTCACACCAGAGCAGGTAATAAATGAGAATGGCTCTCGTTAAAACAAATGTCTTGTTAAAACAAGGGCCAAGATTGTCACAATTCCAATATATAAACATCACAGAGTTCATTAAGAATTGCTTCATTTGTGAGAATTACAGCTCTTTTGATAGGTAAAATTCTTTTTTGAGTGTTTGTTAGTTGAAGAGAACACCAGGGAACAGAGAAAGTCTAGAGTGTGGTTTGATCAGAGAGCAGGAAGAGTTACTGCATCATCGTTCCATGAGGCAGCCAGGACAGAGAAATCACCATCTCTGATTAAGAGAGTTTGCTATCCTCGCTCCTCTCAGTTTTCGACTGAAGCGTCCAGGTAATATAAAAGTTCAGGAAGCAGGAAAAAAAAAAAAATGCCTTTTTGTTCACTACTTCATCATGAATGAATACAATTGATAACTGGTTAACATTCTAATTACAGTATGTAGTCTGGAGTTCTCCAAAATGTTCAAAATAACATGGCCTTTGTGTTTTCATCAGATGGGGTCTAGAAAACGAGGACACTGGCAGAGAGTCGTACCTGATGGCGATGCAAGATCTCCATGCAGACCTCAACGTTGCAGCATCAGGGCTGCTTATTAACCCAGAGCTGCCATGGATTGGTGCATCACCCGATGGTGTGGTGACCTGTGCTTGCCATGAGCGTGGCGTGTTAGAAATTAAGTGTCCTTTCAGTGCAAAAGACCGCACTCTACGTGAATGTGTCAAAGACTCACGGTTCTGCCTGACTGTCACTGAGGAAGATGTGATGAGCCTAAAGCTAAATCACAGTTACATGTATCAAGTGCAGGCTGAAATGCGTGTTGCAGAGGTAACGTACTGTGATTTTGTGGTGTGGACACCTCAAGAACTTTTTGTACAGCGTATCCTGTTTGATGGCACATTTTTTGATGATGCGTATTTGAAGGTGGTTGACTTCATTAGAACAGGGATACTACCAGAGCTGTTGGGTAAATGGTTTACTGTGCCACGCCTCTCAGCCACTGCAACCTCTGAGAAGACACCTGAGGGATGTTACTGTGGTAAGCCTACTGGTAACACTGGTAACTAGAGAAACTAAAGAAATAAAATTGTCCTTTTTTTCCAATTAATCAGTATTTAATATTATTGTACATTTCTTAATATGACACATTTAGATGTTCACTTGTTCATAAAACACAAACTAAAAACCAAAACACATTTTGTCTGTCATTTTCATAACTGTTTACAGTTAGCAACTACTGTGTCTATTCTGTGGGGACCACAGATGGGCAAATATTACAGAGAGCACAGCAAACTGTTACCATCTTGTCAAGGGAGGTCGGTTGTCCTTGAGCGGCTGCTTGGCAGAGAGACAGCGGGATAGTTGTCTGGAGGATGGTGGATGGTGTATTTGTTCCTGACCAGACCGATGACTCTTTCCACATGGATCCTGACGGCAGCAAGTCCCCTTGTTGCCTCTAATTCCAGTGGATGCAGTTGCTGCTTGCCTAAACCATGAGTTCTAAACAGTACTTATCGTGATGTTATATTACTTTCTCACCTGCAACAACACATGAAAATATTGTTAGCGAAACTGTAGTCACGATAAGAAGCTATGATACGCTTCAGCTTTCTGCTTTCTGCTTTCATTCACACTGACATGACTTGCTCTGGCCAAGGTACAGCGCGTGTGCATGATATCCGGTGTGACAACTTCCACCTAGCGGCTAGGAGTGGTGTGCGAAGAACAGTTGCAGGCAAACTGTCCAAAATACTGTTTGAACAACCAAAGAAATATTAAACAAACATTAAAAAATGCACTATGGGGGGTATCATAAGAAGCAATGCATATTATGAACAAAATGCATATTATGAACTAAATTATAAACAGTACCACATTCCATGGCGCCACAACTTGTACGTGTTGCCTGCTACGGGAGCAGCGATGAACCTCCGCGGCACGAGCTTGTTCAGAAAACCTGTGGTTTCATCAGACAGTTAAATGCCCACGTGAGTATGAATTAATCATACTGTAAAAGTGTGTTATACATTGTGCAAAAATTCTGATTCTGATTTATGAGTATAATTATTGTCACTGTATTTAGTAAATAGTGGTTTTAAAAGTTTATTTCATCCATATTCATATATCCAATACCAACTGTTCATGCAATCGTTTGTATTTGTACCATTTAATCACCTATAGCAGGCATTGCTATAACATAGCATTTGGTATAACCTGTAGATGTTAATTTAGAAAATGTGATTTACCATTTTATATTTTATTCATAGAAACTGCTGATGTTTCTGGACATTTGAGAACTGTTACGGTATACCTCCGCTTGTAAATATAAAACCTTATGAATGCGACGTTTAACACAGCTGAAGAAAACCTACATTGCATTTAGTAATCATTCACGTTTCTACATTGATCACGGAAGTAATTAAGTGTAATAGAGTGATGATGTTACACTATTTATGAACAAGCACTTTTACTGTGAAATATAGCACTCGCAGAGGTATTTGGCCGAGTGTATCAACACTTTCGGGTGGTATTGTTATATGAATGTTTTTATTGCTTTTATGAACGTAAGAGTACTGCATATTATTATATTATGTGGAATTCCAAGTACTATTGTTGTAACGTAAATATTTGGTGCTTGATAGAATCTACCCTGTTACGCCCACAAAGGGTTAACGTTCTGACGTCAATCTCTGATCGTTCCTTTGCAAAAGTTAACGGTACGAGGAGGTACGTTTTTCTTTGCCCTTATGATATTTCATTGTTAATTGTATACAGACTGTATTTTCCATTAAATATTTTGACTCTGGCTCACAGTTTAAAAACACATCTTGAACAGGCAAGCCCGTGTACAAAGAGTCCACAGAGGTTGTGTCTGATGATTGGTCAGAGTCCTGATAGATTGCTACTGAATCAAAATCCACAGATCCTACATTCTTGTGATTAATTTCCTTAGATGCAAACATAACCGATCCTCTTCAGTAATTAAATCCTGTGGCTCAGTCGGACCTTCAGTTTCCTCCTCACCATCGCCATCATCCTCCAGCCGGAATTCGGAGAGGTTAGCAACCCACCGCGCAGTCCTGACATCGCTCTTGGTCACATGACTTGCGTCATCGGTTGGCTCCTAGTTCTGACTGATGCCAGAGGATAGTTCAGCTGCATGCTCAGATTCCTCCCATAAAGGTAGAGGCAGAAAATTGACAGGCATTCCTATGAATAGTCTTTATCTGGCCTGTAACAGAGTGACGAATGCCGTAAGTGTTCAATGTGCTGTTTTTACTGATAACGACATACACAGTACTTTCCCATCGATCAGTCAATTTCTTTTTGCCTCGCTCCCCTTTATTTGCACGCAAAACCCTGTCTCCCTTTTCAATGGAATGTCCTTTTATACGACGATCATACACCACCGCCTGCCTGGACTGTTGCTTCCTTGCGTGTTCCTGCGCCAGTGTCATTGCTTCCCTCAAATCCTTCCCCAGGGACTGTACATAGTTATTAACATCCACTGTGTCTCCATCCAAGAGAACACTCTCAAACATGACGTCAACAGGTAGTTGAGGGGTGCGGCCGAACATTAAAAAGAAAGGTGGAAAGCCGGTGGTTTCATGGACGGTACAGTTATAAGCAAAAGTCAATGTGTTGAACACTTGAGGCCATTTTACCTTGGATCGAGGTGGTAGAGCCCAAATCATACTACCTAGCAGATGATTAAAACGTTCTACTTGGCCATTGCCCATGGGATGATATGGGGTCGTGTGTGACTGATTGACCCCTGCCATTTGAAGCAACTCCGCAATGAGGGAACTTTCAAAATTAGCACCCTGATCTGAGTGAATGCATGCTGGAAATCCATAAATAGAAAAAAAAAAATATTCCACAGCACATAGTTTTAGCAGACTGATTTGAACAGGGGTATGCGAGCGAGCTTGGTAAAATGGTCCGTTACCACCAGCACATCAACGGATCTATTGTTCACATCTTCAGCGGACCAAAAATCAATACAAACCAACTCAAGTGGTGCAGTATTAACAATGGATACAAGTTGAGCTTGTATCCTGGCTTCCGGCTCTGGAGTTTTGCTTAAAACGCATCTCTTACAATGAGCAACGTACTGTTTCACATCATGTTCCATAAAGTCCCAGTAAAAACGCTGTCTGGCAAGCCACAAAGTTCGCTGCTGACCCTGATGGCATCATCATGCACCCCTTTCAGTACTTGACTCCTAATAGAGGCTGGGACGATGTACTGAAAAATGTTTTTCTTTTTACTCACTAGGTGTTTTGAGACACAGTAGAGCACTCCTAACCGGATTGTGAGCTTTACCTCACTGCCTTAAAATTTTCTTTGTTTCTTTTGACTCATGGGCTCATTTCCCTCTGTGATGGGCGGCGGCCCCTGTCCACAAAGAATCTCACACGGCTGGATCCAGACATTGCTTGTCGTACAATTCCTCCTGAGTGAAAACAGCTAATGGGCTCTGCACCATGCATGTCACCTGCCTCAATTGCTGCACATGGGACACTGCTCTCGTTGTAGCGTCGTCATCCCAGCAGCGGTGGGCATGAAGCGCAGCAGACACTTCCTCACGTGAAATCTTGCCAGAGGAGTCCCCCACGTCCCCACAGACTTCACTGGTACCCTGGCTAAGTGTTGCTAAGCCCCTCCCCCTCACATCTGGCTGCTCACAGGACAGCCGGAACATGTCCTGCACCTCAGATACTTTTAAACCTCTTGCCTCTCCTAGCAATATGTGGTACGGTGTTCTTCTTAGTCTGTGCATGACTCTAGGCTTAACAAAAGGCTAACAGGGAACCGTGTGCATGTGCGTCATATTCTTGGCAAGTTTGCAACCATTTCACATGTTTTACCATTTATTTATTTGCAATATACTATAATATGTTCCAAGCTAAATGAATGACGTCTTTTCAGTGCGGATTCCTTAACGATAAGGGGAATTGGCGGGGAAGGGGTTAACTACACCGCAACTGAAATGTCTTGGCGAACTCACTTTCCAAACGTTCACTTTGGTCATTTCCGGAAACTTGAAAGTCCCAGCTGATTGGTGAATGGTTTAAACTTATTTGCATAGGACAACCCAATTACTACCAGCCGAGGCAAAAGAGGCTTTTAACTGAGTGGAACTTAAACTATATTCAGTCGGTGTCCTGTCCGCGTATCGCAAAGCTCGTGATTGTCGAATTACTTTGAAGACAATAACTATTTTAATAACTATTTGAAGAGCAATACATTTTGAGAATCAGTGGACACAGAAAGGTCAGTAATCGGGTGATGCTGTTGCTGTTAGTTGTTAAGACCGATGGCACCACAGCGAACCTTAACTTTATTTCTTTCTCTTTTTCATCAAAGATGGAAGGAACGACTCGGCAGCTGGTAGGTAACCTTGACATCGGCTAGCTATCTAACTGGTGTTTAAACAAATTAGGGTACTTCTGAAGTATTGCTGGCAGCTCCTTTTCGGAGTTTCTACAGTTCGTTAGTTCACTAGCTAGGTAGTTAAAACGATTATCCCCGTGAATATGATCGAATGGGCACGTTAGTTCTGTTTGCATCTGTATGCCACAGGAGGTCGCGTGCTTGTCAGCGGAAAAGCTGCCTTCTGCAGCCATCGTTTTACAGATCTATCTTAGCGAAAGCATAGACTGTAGTGCTGAAGCTGTGTATGTTATGGCATGTTTGTTTTATATATTTAATATATATTTATACAGAAACCGAAACTGGAGGAAATTGGCGTTTCTGACGTTGAGAAATTTTGGTTGAAGAATCAGCCCATGACTGTTATTTCTCATTTAATGCGAGAACTTGGAGTAACTTCGCAGTAAGTAGCTGAACTGTATATTATTAGCTTTCTGTTTTACAGGTGTGTGTCTGCGTGCATGCGTGCGTGACACTCTTGCATTACTACCAGGAAAATAAAAAACAAGTCGCGTAAACCTTTTCTCAAGACCGTGTTTAGCCGTTTTACTTTGGAGTTAATATCTGCAGTGGAAAGTCACACACATTTTGAGACGATTAAAATATCTGTAGTATGCCCTAAAAACGGTAGGTAAGCTTAAACGTGTGCTTTAGCAGGGATCTCCTGCTATATGCCACGGAATTCCTACGTGTTGCCTGCTACGGGAGCAGCGATGAACCTCCGCGGCACGAGCTTGTTCAGAAAACCTGTGGTTTCATCAGACAGTTAAATGCCCACGTGAGTATGAATTAATCATACTGTAAAAGTGTGTTATACATTGTGCAAAAATTCTGATTCTGATTTATGAGTATAATTATTGTCACTGTATTTAGTAAATAGTGGTTTTAAAAGTTTATTTCATCCATATTCATATATCCAATACCAACTGTTCATGCAATCGTTTGTATTTGTACCATTTAATCACCTATAGCAGGCATTGCTATAACATAGCATTTGGTATAACCTGTAGATGTTAATTTAGAAAATGTGATTTACCATTTTATATTTTATTCATAGAAACTGCTGATGTTTCTGGACATTTGAGAACTGTTACGGTATACCTCCGCTTGTAAATATAAAACCTTATGAATGCGACGTTTAACACAGCTGAAGAAAACCTACATTGCATTTAGTAATCATTCACGTTTCTACATTGATCACGGAAGTAATTAAGTGTAATAGAGTGATGATGTTACACTATTTATGAACAAGCACTTTTACTGTGAAATATAGCACTCGCAGAGGTATTTGGCCGAGTGTATCAACACTTTCGGGTGGTATTGTTATATGAATGTTTTTATTGCTTTTATGAACGTAAGAGTACTGCATATTATTATATTATGTGGAATTCCAAGTACTATTGTTGTAACGTAAATATTTGGTGCTTGATAGAATCTACCCTGTTACGCCCACAAAGGGTTAACGTTCTGACGTCAATCTCTGATCGTTCCTTTGCAAAAGTTAACGGTACGAGGAGGTACGTTTTTCTTTGCCCTTATGATATTTCATTGTTAATTGTATACAGACTGTATTTTCCATTAAATATTTTGACTCTGGCTCACAGTTTAAAAACACATCTTGAACAGGCAAGCCCGTGTACAAAGAGTCCACAGAGGTTGTGTCTGATGATTGGTCAGAGTCCTGATAGATTGCTACTGAATCAAAATCCACAGATCCTACATTCTTGTGATTAATTTCCTTAGATGCAAACATAACCGATCCTCTTCAGTAATTAAATCCTGTGGCTCAGTCGGACCTTCAGTTTCCTCCTCACCATCGCCATCATCCTCCAGCCGGAATTCGGAGAGGTTAGCAACCCACCGCGCAGTCCTGACATCGCTCTTGGTCACATGACTTGCGTCATCGGTTGGCTCCTAGTTCTGACTGATGCCAGAGGATAGTTCAGCTGCATGCTCAGATTCCTCCCATAAAGGTAGAGGCAGAAAATTGACAGGCATTCCTATGAATAGTCTTTATCTGGCCTGTAACAGAGTGACGAATGCCGTAAGTGTTCAATGTGCTGTTTTTACTGATAACGACATACACAGTACTTTCCCATCGATCAGTCAATTTCTTTTTGCCTCGCTCCCCTTTATTTGCACGCAAAACCCTGTCTCCCTTTTCAATGGAATGTCCTTTTATACGACGATCATACACCACCGCCTGCCTGGACTGTTGCTTCCTTGCGTGTTCCTGCACCAGTGTCATTGCTTCCCTCAAATCCTTCCCCAGGGACTGTACATAGTTATTAACATCCACTGTGTCTCCATCCAAGAGAACACTCTCAAACATGACGTCAACAGGTAGTTGAGGGGTGCGGCCGAACATTAAAAAGAAAGGTGGAAAGCCGGTGGTTTCATGGACGGTACAGTTATAAGCAAAAGTCAATGTGTTGAACACTTGAGGCCATTTTACCTTGGATCGAGGTGGTAGAGCCCAAATCATACTACCTAGCAGATGATTAAAACGTTCTACTTGGCCATTGCCCATGGGATGATATGGGGTCGTGTGTGACTGATTGACCCCTGCCATTTGAAGCAACTCCGCAATGAGGGAACTTTCAAAATTAGCACCCTGATCTGAGTGAATGCATGCTGGAAATCCATAAATAGAAAAAAAAAAATATTCCACAGCACATAGTTTTAGCAGACTGATTTGAACAGGGGTATGCGAGCGAGCTTGGTAAAATGGTCCGTTACCACCAGCACATCAACGGATCTATTGTTCACATCTTCAGCGGACCAAAAATCAATACAAACCAACTCAAGTGGTGCAGTATTAACAATGGATACAAGTTGAGCTTGTATCCTGGCTTCCGGCTCTGGAGTTTTGCTTAAAACGCATCTCTTACAATGAGCAACGTACTGTTTCACATCATGTTCCATAAAGTCCCAGTAAAAACGCTGTCTGGCAAGCCACAAAGTTCGCTGCTGACCCTGATGGCATCATCATGCACCCCTTTCAGTACTTGACTCCTAATAGAGGCTGGGACGATGTACTGAAAAATGTTTTTCTTTTTACTCACTAGGTGTTTTGAGACACAGTAGAGCACTCCTAACCGGATTGTGAGCTTTACCTCACTGCCTTAAAATTTTCTTTGTTTCTTTTGACTCATGGGCTCATTTCCCTCTGTGATGGGCGGCGGCCCCTGTCCACAAAGAATCTCACACGGCTGGATCCAGACATTGCTTGTCGTACAATTCCTCCTGAGTGAAAACAGCTAATGGGCTCTGCACCATGCATGTCACCTGCCTCAATTGCTGCACATGGGACACTGCTCTCGTTGTAGCGTCGTCATCCCAGCAGCGGTGGGCATGAAGCGCAGCAGACACTTCCTCACGTGAAATCTTGCCAGAGGAGTCCCCCACGTCCCCACAGACTTCACTGGTACCCTGGCTAAGTGTTGCTAAGCCCCTCCCCCTCACATCTGGCTGCTCACAGGACAGCCGGAACATGTCCTGCACCTCAGATGCTTTTAAACCTCTTGCCTCTCCTAGCAATATGTGGTATGGTGTTCTTCTTAGTCTGTGCATGACTCTAGGCTTAACAAAAGGCTAACAGGGAACCGTGTGCATGTGCGTCATATTCTTGGCAAGTTTGCAACCATTTCACATGTTTTACCATTTAATTATTTGCAATATACTATAATATGTTCCAAGCTAAATGAATAACGTCTTTTCAGTGCGGATTCCTTAACGATAAGGGGAATTGGCGGGGAAGGGGTTAACTACACCGCAACTGAAATGTCTTGGCGAACTCACTTTCCAAACGTTCACTTTGGTCATTTCCGGAAACTTGAAAGTCCCAGCTGATTGGTGAATGGTTTAAACTTATTTGCATAGGACAACCCCATTACTACCAGCCGAGGCAAAAGAGGCTTTTAACTGAGTGGAACTTAAACTATATTCAGTCGGTGTCCTGTCCGCGTATCGCAAAGCTCGTGATTGTCGAATTACTTTGAAGACAATAACTATTTTAATAACTATTTGAAGAGCAATACATTTTGAGAATCAGTGGACACAGAAAGGTCAGTAATCGGGTGATGCTGTTGCTGTTAGTTGTTAAGACCGATGGCACCACAGCGAACCTTAACTTTATTTCTTTCTCTTTTTCAGCAAGGATGGAAGGAACGACTCGGCAGCTGGTAGGTAACCTTGACATCGGCTAGCTATCTAACTCGTGTTTAAACAAATGAGGGTACTTCTGAAGTATTGCTGGCAGCTCCTTTTCGGAGTTTCTACAGTTCGTTAGTTCACTAGCTAGGTAGTTTGCTACATTAAACGATTATCCCTGTGAATATGATCGAATGGGCACGTTAGTTCTGTTTGCATCTGTATGCCACAGGAGGTCGCGTGCTTGTCAGCGGAAAAGCTGCCTTCTGCAGCCATCGTTTTACAGATCTATCTTAGCGAAAGCATAGACTGTAGTGCTGAAGCTGTGTATGTTATGGCATGTTTGTTTTATATATTTAATGTATATTTATACAGAAACAGAAACTGGAGGAAATTGGCGTTTCTGACGTTGAGAAATTTTGGTTGAAGAATCAGCCCATGACTGTTATTTCTCATTTAATGCGAGAACTTGGAGTAACTTCGCAGTAAGTAGCTCAACTGTATATTATTAGCTTTCTGTTTTACAGGTGTGTGTCTGCGTGCATGCGTGCGTGACACTCTTGCATTACTACCAGGAAAATAAAAAACAAGTCGCGTAAACCTTTTCTCAAGACCGTGTTTAGCCGTTTTACTTTGGAGTTAATATCTGCAGTGGAAAGTCACACACATTTTGAGACGATTAAAATATCTGTAGTATGCCCTAAAAACGGTAGGTAAGCTTAAACGTGTGCTTTAGCAGGGATCTCCTGCTATATGCCACGGAATTCCTACGTGTTGCCTGCTACGGGAGCAGTGATGAACCTCCGCGGCACGAGCTTGTTCAGAAAACCTGTGGTTTCATCAGACAGTTAAATGCCCACATGAGTATGAATTAATCATACTGTAAAAGTGTGTTATACACTGTGCAAAAATTCTGATTCTGATTTATGAGTATAATTATTGTCACTGTATTTAGTAAATAGTGGTTTTAAAAGTTTATTTCATCCATATTCATATATCCAATACCAACTGTTCATGCAATCGTTTGTATTTGTACCATTTAATCACCTATAGCAGGCATTGCTATAACATAGCATTTGGTATAACCTGTAAATGTTAATTTAGAATGTGATTTACCATTTTATATTTTATTCATAGAAACTGCTGATGTTTCTGGACATTTGAGAACTGTTACGGTATACCTCCGCTTGTAAATATAAAACCTTATGAATGCGACGTTTAACACAGCTGAAGAAAACCTACATTGCATTTAGTAATCATTCACGTTTCTACATTGATCACGGAAGTAATTAAGCAATTAAGTGTAATGGAGTGATGTTACACTTTATGAACAAGCACTTTTACTGTGAAATATAGCACTCGCAGAGGCATTTGGCCGAGTGTATCAACACTTTCGGGTGGTATTGTTATATGAATGTTTTTATTGCTTTTATGAACGTAAGAGTACTGCATATTATTATATTATGTGGAATTCCAAGTACTATTGTTGTAACGTAAATATTTGGTGCTTGATAGAATCTACCCTGTTACGCCCACGAAGGGTTAACGTTCTGACGTCAATCTCTGATCGTTCCTTTGCAAAAGTTAACGGTACGAGGAGGTACGTTTTTCTTTGCCCTTACGATATTTCATTGTTAATTGTATACAGACTGTATTTTCAATTAAATATTTTGACTCTGGCTCACAGTTTAAAAACACATCTTGAACAGGCAAGCCCGTGTACAAAGAGTCCACAGAGGTTGTGTCTGATGATTGGTCAGAGTCCTGATAGATTGCTACTGAATCAAAATCCACAGATCCTACATTCTTGTGATTAATTTCCTTAGATGCAAACATAACAGATCCTCTTCAGTAATTAAATCCTGTGGCTCAGTCGGACCTTCAGTTTCCTCCTCACCATCGCCATCATCCTCCAGCCGGAATTCGGAGAGGTTAGCAACCCACCGCGCAGTCCTGACATCGCTCTTGGTCACATGACTTGCGTCATCGGTTGGCTCCTAGTTCTGACTGATGCCAGAGGATAGTTCAGCTGCATGCTCAGATTCCTCCCATAAAGGTAGAGGCAGAAAATTGACAGGCATTCCTATGAATAGTCTTTATCTGGCCTGTAACAGAGTGACGAATGCCGTAAGTGTTCAATGTGCTGTTTTTACTGATAACGACATACACAGTACTTTCCCATCGATCAGTCAATTTCTTTTTGCCTCGCTCCCCTTTATTTGCACGCAAAACCCTGTCTCCCTTTTCAATGGAATGTCCTTTTATACGACGATCATACACCACCGCCTGCCTGGACTGTTGCTTCCTTGCGTGTTCCTGCACCAGTGTCATTGCTTCCCTCAAATCCTTCCCCAGGGACTGTACATAGTTATCAACATCCACTGTGTCTCCATCCAAGAGAACACTCTCAAACATGACGTCAACAGGTAGTTCAGGGGTGCGGCCGAACATTAAAAAGAAAGGTGGAAAGCCGGTGGTTTCATGGACGGTACAGTTATAAGCAAAAGACAATGTGTTCAACATTTGAGGCCATTTTACCTTGGTTCGAGGTGGTAGAGCCCAAATCATACTACCTAGCGTACGATTAAAATGTTTTGCTTGGCCATTGTCCATGGGAAGATATGGGGTCGTGTGTGACTTATTGACCCCTGCCATTTGAAGCAACTCCGCAATGAGGGAACTTTGAAAATGAGCACCCTGATCTGAGTGAATGCATGCTGGAAATCCATAAATAGAAAAAAAAATTAGCAATATGTGGTACGGTGTTCTTGTTCGTCTGTGCATTACATTACATTACATTATTGGCATTTGGCAGACGCTCTTATCCAGAGAGATGTACAACAAAGTGCGTAACCATAACCAGGGACTCTAGGCTTAACAAAAGGCTCTACTCAGTGCATCAGCCACAACGTTCTTGGGCCCTGGGATGTACCGAATTTCTAAATCAAAAGGTGCTAGTCTTGCTACCCACCTCTATTCGCATGCATCTAACTTTGGTTTGGTTAGGATATACTTAAGCGGATTATTGTCAGTCCACACTGTAAACGTATGCCCTCGCAGCCAATGACTGAACTTACCATGACTCGATCAGTTCATGGTGCGAAACTCAAGCCGGTGAGCCGGATATTTAGACATTGTTCAAAATATCTACACCATCTTCATCACCATCCGTGGGAAGTGTGCATGTGCGTCATATTGTTAAACTTCCCTTCACTATTCCCATTCATTCTCAGCGGTAGTTCTTAACACTACGGATGCAATATACTCGTGGCGCTGTTCCAAGCTAAATGAATGACGTCTTTTCAATGCGGTAAGGGGAATTGGCGGGGAAGGGGTTGACTACACCGCAAGTGAAAGGTCTTGGCGAACTCACTTTCCAAACGTCCACTTTGGTCATTTCCGGAAACTTGAAAGTCCCAGCTGATTGATGAATGGTTTAAACGTATTTGCATAGGACAACCCAATTACTACCAGTAGAGGCTAGATAATTGAGTGGAACTTAAACTATATTCAGTCGGTGTCCTGTCCGCGTATCGCAAAGCTCGTGATTGCCGAATTACTTTGAAGATAATAACTATTATAATAACTATTTGAAGAGCAATACATTTTGAGAATCAGTGGACACAGAAAGGTCAGTAATCGGGTGATGCTGTTGCTGTTAGTTAAGACCGATGGCACCACAGCGAACCTTAACTTTATTTCTTTCTCTTTTTCAGCAAGGATGGAAGGAACGACTCGGCAGCTGGTAGGTAACCTTGACATCGGCTAGCTATCTAACTCGTGTTTAAACAAATGAGGGCACTTCTGAAGTATTGCTGGCAGCTCCTTTTCGGAGTTTCTACAGTTCGTTAGTTTACTAGCTAGGTAGTTTGCTACATTAAACGATTATCCCTGTGAATATGATCGAATGGGCACGTTAGTTCTGTTTGCATCTGTATGTCACAGGAGGTCGCGTGCTTGTCAGCGGAAAAGCTGCCTTCTGCAGCCATCGTTTTACAGATCTATCTTAGCGAAGGCATAGACTGTAGGGCTGAAGCTATGTATGTTATGGCATGTTTGTTTTATATATTTAATGTACATTTATACAGAAACAGAAACTGGAGGAAATGGGCGTTTCTGACGTTGAAAAATTTTGGTTGAAGAATCAGCCCATGACTGTTATTTCTCATTTAATGCGAGAACTTGGAGTAACTTCGCAGTAAGTAGCTCAACTGTATATTATTTGCTTTCTGTTTTACAGGTGTGTGTCTGCGTGCATGCGTGCGTGACACTCTTGCATTACTACCAGGAAAATAAAAAACAAGTCGCGTAAACCTTTTCTCAAGACCGTGTTTAGCCGTTTGACTTTGGAGTTAATATCTGCAGTGGAAAGTCACACACATTTTGAGACGATTAAAATATCTGTAGTATGCCCTAAAACCGGTAGGTAAGCTTAAACGTGTGCTTTAGCAGGGATCTCCTGCTATATGTCACGGAGTTCCTACGTGTTGCCTGCTACGGGAGCAGCGATGAACCTCCGCGGCACGAGCTTGTTCAGAAAACCTGTGGTTTCATTAAACAGTTAAATGCCCACGTGAGTATGAATTAATCATACTGTAAAAGTGTGTTATACATTGTGCAAAAATTCTGATTCTGATTTATGAGTATAATTATTGTCACTGTATTTAGTAAATAGTGGTTTTAAAAGTTTATTTCATCCATGTTCATATATCCAATACCAACTGTTCATGCAATCGTTTGTATTTGTATCATTTAATCACCTATAGCAGGCATTGCTACAGATATGCAACAAGCTGGTGAGCATAAAGGATTGCCTGACTGGACATTGAGGAATAATTATCTTGTTTTGTATTTTTTTTGAAGAACTGGAATCTGACCTTCACCGATTCAGGTCATCCCGTGTTGGTTGACATCCCACCAAATTCTGCTCAAGAGTCCACGACTGGTGAAAGAAGCAGAGGGGTGTGAGGTGGCCACAAAACTGGCAAAAACAAGGAATCAACTAACTGTACATTTTTCTCAAACAGAATACAGAGAAATCTTGTACAAATGATATACATTTTAGGTGATTTCTACATGCCTCCAGAGAGTACATATTGTAAAGTTTTCCCCCTCAAATTATTGTGCTAATTAATTTTAACAAGTGAAAGTATTGAGCACATAAGACATGTTGTTAAAAAAACCAAAAACATTTTTTTTTTTTTTTCCCGTGCTACCAACGCAAGTCAGGATTGGAAACCTATACAGTACTTAGGCTATCACAAAACCACATATCTGTGCATCTACTGGAATGATGTACATTTAAGTAAAAAAGTATGAACTCTGGTCTTGTACAGTACTTCTCCATTACAGTCTCATTACTTCACAATAAAGTAGAGTCAAACAAGCAAACGGGTCCTGTTTGAATGAGTGAAGTAGATATTCCCGCAGGGAACAAGTCACAGAGACATAGCTGCCAACTCTTACGCTTTTATAAACGTAAGAGGACTGCGTATTATTATATTATGTGGAATTCCAAGTACTATTGTTGTAACGTAAATATTTGGTGCTTGATAGAATCTACCCTGTTAGTTACGCCCACGAAGGGTTAACGTTCTGACGTCAATCTCTGATCGTTCCTTTGCAAAAGTTAACGGTACGACTTTTAATAGAGGTATGAACTTCAGAATAAGAGCTTTGTTTCAGGACAACTTGGTTTCTATTCCTGCAGCAACATTTTATTGGAATAGTTCTGTTAGTAATATTGAATGGAAAAAAGTTTGGTCCTTACCACAAAAGTTCCTTCTAACAAATAAGATAAAAGAAGTTTCATTTAAGTTGATCCATAGATTCTATCCCGTGAAGCATTTCTTACAAAAGTTGAAGAATGACAGACGTGAATTGTTCTTTCTGTGAATTACATCCAGAGACTTGCTCCCATTTGTTTTGGTCTTGTACCTATACATTTTACCTTTACCTATACATTCTAGAAAGATGTGAATGATTTTATAGTTGACAACATTTTTGGGGATTTTGCTTTTTACTATAAAAATGTTATACTTGGCTGCTATGATTATAATGACAAAGATGATAATGCCTTTTTTCTTATTAATTTATTTTTACTTCTTGCCAAATTTCACATTCACAAGTGTAAATTTGCAAACAAAAAAACAAAATTTTGTGTGTTTATGAAGGAATTTGAATTATATCTGTCAACTATTTCTTCCTCACTAAACAAAAAAGCAATTAGAACAATGAGTGTATGCAATATTTTTAAGATAATTAAGTGAACTACATTCTCGCGTCCTTTCTTTTTAAGTTGTATTTTATTTTTCTTTATTTTTTTTTATTATTTTTTTTACTTATTCATTTTGTTTTCATATTGATTTATCTATATAGGATGAGAACTGTATTTGTATGTTTGTTGACAATTTGTTATAATAAAAAATAAAAAAAAGTTAACGGTACGAGGAAAGTTTCTTTGCCCTTATGATATTTCATTGTTAATCGTATACAGACTATTTTCAATTAAATATTGTGACTCTGGCTCACAGTTTAAAAACACATCTTGAACAGGCAAGCCCGTGTACAAAGAGTCCACAGAGGTTGTGTCTGATGATTGGTCAGAGTCCTGATAGATTGCTACTGAATCAAAATCCACAGATCCTACATTCTTGATTAATTTCCTTAGATGCAAACATAACCGATCCTCTTCAGTAATTAAATCCTGTGGCTCAGTCGGACCTTCAGTTTCCTCCATCGCCATCATCCTCCACCTGGAATTCGGAGAGGTTAGCAACCCACCGCGCAGTCCTGACATCGCTCTTGGTCACATGACTTGCGTCATCGGTTGGCTCCTGGTTCTGACTGATGCCAGAGGATAGTTCAGCTGCACGCTCAGATTCCTCCCATGAAGGTAGAGGCAGAAAATTGACAGGCATGCCTATGAACAGTCTTTATCTGGCCTGTAACAGGGTGACGAATTCCGTAAGTGTTCAATGTGCCGTTTTTACTGACAACGACATACACAGTACTTTCCCATCGATCAGTCAATTTCTTTTTGCCTCGCTCCCCTTTATTTGCATGCAAAACGCTGTCTCCCTTTTCAATGGAATGTTCTTTTATACGGCGATCATACACCTCCGCCTGCCTGGACTGTTGCTTCCTTGCGTGTTCCTGCGCCAGTGTCATTGCTTCCCTCAAATCCTTCCCCAGGGACTGTACTGAGACGGGTGCGTGGGGGTTGGACCCAAAATGCACGACTCAGAAACAATAGTTATATAAAGACCCCGCAGGGCTTTATTCGGGACGAATCCCAGGAGCGTAGTCAAAACAACAAAGTCCATACACGTAGATCCAGCCAAACAAATGGTAAACAAACAAAAATCACGGTGCCGAGGGAAGAGGCAAGCTCGTAGTCGGTAGACGTGCAGGGAGGTCCGGTAGCAGGAGAGCTGTCAGCGGGGCAATGAACAGGCGGACGGCAGGCAGAGGCGTAGTCGTGGGCGAAGCGGGAGTCGAAACCATGAAACAATCAGCGAAGCAAAAGTACAAAACGGTAGGCGAGGACGTGGTCAAAAACAAACAGTGGTCAACAAAACAGAAATCAATAGTCAATGGTCGGTAACAGGCTTGGAGCGTAACGTGTAATCAACCAGTAAATAATGCTCAAGAGTTGCGTAGTAAAACTAGAGGCAGACAATTTCGCAGTGAACAGTAGCGCGACTGGGATATAAATGCAGATGTAGACAGGTGTAGACAATTAGTTAGAGCGTAGCAAGGAAATGGAAAACAGGTGCGATGGATGACAAGTTTAACAAGGTGATTAGTAATCGTTAGTAATAAACCTATCCTGCCCTAGCATTAGTAAATTAGTAAATGACATGCACGAGAAACGTAAGGTAACATGAACACATGATTAGTTTGTTAGTTTCTACCCAATCCTGATCTAGCGTTAGTAGTTTTAGTAAATAGACAAATGGAAACAATTAGGGTGTGAGTGACAGAAAGAGAGAGAGAGAGAAAGCCGGAACGCAAGGTTTGCGGAAAGTGTATGTATAAAAAAACGACCAGTCAGCGTAACAATAAACATAAATCAAAACATCACACTAAACGAACTAAGACGATAACCACTCAACATAACAAGGTAAAATAATCGTACGAAACATAACTAGACATGACGAGAAAATAAATCGTAACAAGAAACAAACTAAACAACATGATGAACCTAGACTAACATAATACATGAAAGACAATACGTGACTAAGACAAATGATAAAACATAAAAACAAGGCAAGACAGACCTGAAACGTGACATCTTTTCCGCGGATGGGGTAATGCCATCTGACTCCATAATATCAGACTCAGCTACATTTGAAATAGCTATGACTCTATCTGGATCTGTGGATATGCCCTCTCTCGACCTAGAAACTTGACCGATTTCCTTAAAACAATACACTTGGATAGAGATAGCTTGAGGTTGTGCGCTTGGAGACGCTGAAAAATCATATCAAGCCTCATCAAGCTCTCAATTTACTAGTTTTTTCCGAAAACTAGTAAATCATCCAAATAGCAAAGCAAAGATTGGAAGTTCTGATCACCAAAAATAGTTAGCATCATCCTCATGAAAGTCGCTGGGCTGTTACACAATCCCTGAGGCAAGTGATTGTGCTCATGTAAACCCAAAGGTGAGGAGAAAGCCGTATATTTCTTATCATCCTCATGCAATGGCACACTGTAGTAACCTGACGTTAGATCCATAGTGCTAAAAAATGCATTGCCTCCAAGTGCAGCTAAAACATCAGCCTGATGAGGCAGGGGATGGGCGTCTTTCACCGTCCGCGCATTTAGCCATCTAAAATCTGTGCATAACCTCAGCGCCCAAGACTTTTTCCAGCAGAGAACAAGCGGTGAGGCATACTCACTACTAGACTTCCTGATTATCCCTCTCTCTTCCATCTCGTCCAGTGTTTCTTGCAACTTATGGAAGTGTGCAGGAGAGAGCCTCCTATAAGGCAGCTGAAAGGGCCGGTCATCTGTCAACCGAATGCGGTGACAAAAATTATGAGCCTCACCACAGTCCAGATGGTGCCCTCATATTTCTCAATTAAATCAATTAGTTTCTCTTTCCAGAAAGGAGAAACTTCACATTCCTCCACGGTGAGATTCTTCAGCCCCATATTCTCAAATCCAATATGACCATTAACCAAACTCCTAGCTGTTAAACTGCCATGTGAACTGTTACTGCCTGTCCTACCCACATTCTGATGCAGTGTCAGCTGTGTGCTAACCCCAAAATCCTCTAATGCAATACAGGGATGAACATCCGCTATTTTAGCATTCCTGCGCAAAGTGACCTCTCACATCGAAGGGTTAATCATTTTAACTGGTAGCCATCCATCCCCCCATAGAGGTGAAACTACTGGACACACAACAGGACATGCTGGGCTCTATCATGACGGTACTACCCACTGAAAGCTTAGTTCTAGGCGGTTGACGACCGCACACCACATGTTCACTCATAGGTTGAAGCGTAACTACCTTCTTTAGTTTCAATGTTCCCACTTTTTCAGGAATCTCCTCCCCCCCTCCACCTCTCAACGTTGGCCAATAATCTCAAAAACTGACCCGTCTCATCATCTCCTACGGAGTCTGCCTTACTGAGCACACGCCAATAAGCCTTGTTGAACTTGGATAGATTAATGAGCTGCTTCAGAACATTGGTGCCTACAATGATCTCATCATCCTGTCCATCCACAACTAGAGTTGGGACCAAAAAATCAAAACCAAAAAGTGTAATCTTTAACTTACAGATACCTACTGGAATAGTTTGTTTCCCACCGCAACCAACAAGGATAATGGCCGCGTTTCCCGAACGCGTTAAGAACGTTCTTAAGCTAAGAAAGTTCTTGAGGACCGTCAATTAGAAGGTCCTTAAGAACTTTCTTAGCTTAAGAATGTTCTTAACGCGTTCGGGAAACGCGGCCAATATCTGTTGGAGTTATCAAATCTCCATCCACTACTCCCGCCTCCCTCAGCCGAGGTATTACATTTGCACGCAAAGTAGTGGCCATGGACCCACTATCCAACATCCTTCTGAGCTCAACTTTGTCCCCTGTCAGTACAGTAGTGAAAAACAAACCATACGGACTTCTAGAGGTTTGTTTGTGAGGCACACTCTGGATTGCCTGACTGTTAACTAGCAGGGTTTTCTCCAATAGACCCAAGACTCTGTCCAACGTGCGGCCCTCTGACTCAAAAGATGGCGGCTCTGACATAACGCCCCTAGATGTGTCTGACATATCTGGCTGATTTGTCACCCCCTGTTGGTGAGAATCATTTGAAAAAATAGTATGTTGTGACATCGACTTCACAGAAGTCTTGTGTTCCCTCATGTACTCATCCACCTTTTCCTGTATTTCACTCGCTGTCCACTCCCTATTTGGTTTGCTTTTAAACACAAATGCAACTCGTTTCCCTTAATGTTTCCCACCACAATGTAATTGTACTCGGGGAAATCTTCTAAAATTCAATTAAGAAATGAATAAGTGTTTGTAATTAATTATTGATGAAACCTTTGACTGTCCATGTGGTTAAGACAAACATATCCGTTTCCTTCAGGCTCAGAAAGTGTCCAAACATTACTGTATGATCCTTTGTGCTCGTCAATATTGCTCAATTTTACCTCTAATTTTACCTCATCTTATAGATAGAGCAGTGGTTCCCAAACGTTTTCAAACCAAGGCAGCTCCATCCATCCATCCATCCATTATCTGAACCCGCTTATCCTGATCAGGGTCGCAGGGGGGCTGGAGCCTATCCCAGCATACATTGGGCGAAAGGCAGGAATACACCCTGGACAGGTCGCCAGTCCATCGCAGGGCACACACACCATTCACTCACACACTCATACCTACGGACAATTTAGACTCTCCAATCAGCCTAACATGCATGTCTTTGGACTGTGGGAGGAAACCGGAGTACCCAGAGGAAACCCACGCAGACACGGGGAGAACATGCAAACTCCACACAGAGAGGCCCCGGCCGACGGGGATTCGAACCCAGGACCTCCTTGCTGTGAGGCGGCAGTGCTACCCACTGCACCATCCGTGCCGCCACCCAAGGCAGCTCTTCATAGTAATTTTTTTCACAGCAACGTTCTATCACTCTATGCAAAAGAATGACACCATGAATGCGTGTGACATGGCTCAGGCAGTAAGAGCAGTCGTCTGGCAGTCAGAGGGTTGCCGGTTCGATCCCCTGCCTGGGCTGTGTCAAAGTGTCCCTGAGCAAGACACCTAACCCCTAAACGACGAGCTGGTCGGCGTCTTGAATGGCAGCCTGTCGGTGTGTGAGTGTGTGTATGAATGGGTGAATGAGAAGCATCAATTTTACAGCGCTTTGGATAAAGGTGCTATATAAATGCTAACCATTTACCATAATGTGTTATGAGAATTCATTTAAATGATCTTCCATCAATATGAAGTGAAAACTGAAATGAAACATTATTCTCAAACACACAGCTGAAGACGTCCATTTTGATTGACTTGTTTGAACTAAGGCTATTTTGTTGCTGTGAGTGCACATTTACAATGCTAATGTTTAATTTAATAAAAAAAATTATGTTAATTCCTTTAAAAAAGGAATCTAAAGTTCAAACGTAAAATATGCCCAATCTTTCGGTAACAAAGAACAAAAACTCCATGGAGTTACTGTAACGGGCATTTTAGATGCAACCAATCTCTCCCATTAAAAAACTGTAATCCTTGGCTTCTTTATTGCCTCCTACACCATCTTCATCACCATCCGTAGGAACAGTGTGCATGTGTGTCATATTCCTGGCAAGTTTGCAACCATTTCACACGTTTTACCATTTATTTATTTTTTGGACGTATTACTATAATTATAGTTAAGCTTAACTTCCCTTAACTATTCCCATTCATTCTCAAAGGTAGTTCTTAACACTAAGGATGCAATATATTCTTGGACGCACGTTGATATCGTGGCGCTGTTCCAAGCTAAATGAATGACGTCTTTTCAGTGCGGACTCCTTAACGATACGAAACGCGCGTCGGCCCCCATTTATTTTTATTTTTATTTTTTTTTCGCGTCGGCACTGATGGAAATGATTCGCGCCAGGCGATTTCGTATGGTTAAGGAAGCTGCAGATAGCCGAAGACGTCATTCGTTTCGTTTGGCTCGTAGTGCCGTTATGAGTCATAACCTCTTCGCCGGGGTTTCCTGTTTCCTGAGTAGGCAGATACGGGGACACCTGGAGTTCCTACGTGTTGCCTGCTACGGGAACAGCGATGAACCTCCGCGACACGAGCTTGTTCAGAAAACCTGTGGTTTCATCAGACAGTTAAATGCCCACGTGAGTATGAATTAATCATACTGTAAAAGTGTGTTATACACTGTGCAAAAATTCTGATTCTGATTTATGAGTATAATTATTGTCACTGTATTTGGGAAGACGAGTTAACACGTTTTTGCCGAAAATGGTATTTTCAAAATAAAATTTCAACCACAAAAATGGGGAAAAAATTAAATACAAGTTATTTTTCATAATCAGCATAAAAAATACAATCTTAAATATCATTTTAAAAACTCGTCTGAAAATGACAGGTTTTTTCCAAAATAATTGGCGGGGAAGGGGTTAACGCTCTCGAGCGCGCGTCCTGTAAATAATATAGCTTGTTCTGAACACCTGTGGTTTCATCAGACAGTTAAATGCCCAAGTGAGTATGAATGAATCATACTGTAAAAGTGTGTTATACATTGTGCAAAATGTATATGTAATGTACTCTGATTCATGAGTAGAATTATTGTCACTGTATTTAGTAAATTGTAGTTTTAAAAGTTTATATTAGTTTATATTCATATATACAATACCAACTGTTCAGGCAATCGTTTGTCTTTGTACCATTTAATCACTTAGCAGGCATTGCTACAGATATGCAACAAGCTGGTGAGCATAAAGGCTTGCCTGACTGGACATTGAGGAATAATTATCTTGTGTTTTTTTTTTTTTGTAGAACTGGAATCTGACCTTCACAGATTCAGGTCATCCCGTGTTGGTTGACATCCCACCAAATTCTGCTCAAGAGTCCAGGACTGGTGAAAGGAGCAGAGGAGTGTGAGGTGGCCAAAAAACTGGCAAAAACAAGGAATCAACATTACATTTTTCTCAATAAACAGAATACAGTAAATCCTCAAATTGTGTCCGGGATTCTATTTGAAGCCGGGCTTCGGATAATAGCCGGGGGCGTGGTCGATTCGGACAAATAAAGGCCGGCCCCCAAATACAAGCCGGGGTAATATTGCCTACCAGTAGGGCTATCAGTCCATCAGCACTAGAAGACATTGTTTCGATTTAACTCAATGAAATAAAGGAGCTCTTCTTAATATTTTATATTGTTGGTTGGTTTAATACTGTTGCCAATGAAAAGTCGTTGTCCTACACCATGGGTCTCCAACACGTTGCTCTCAAGCGACCAGTCGCTTGCCAAAAGCTCAAGCAGTATACATTTAAAGGAATCAGAATACAGAGAAATCTTGTACAAATTATGTACATTTTAGGTTTAGGTTATTTTTTGTGTGTGTTAGTATGAAATAACACATTTCAGATTTCCAAATATTCATTTTCCAAAATATTGAATTTTACAGAGCCTTTTTTTGTATTACTGTAAGCAATTGACTAGTTTTTACATAAACACTTGATGAAAGCTGTCTGAGATCAGAAGCAAGGAGCCAACCAAAGTCTGCAGAAGAACTGCGGCAAGTTCTCCAACATGCTTGGAACAACCTCCCTGCTGATTGTCTTATAGAATTGCAGGACAGCGTTGGCCATCACAGAGATGTGATGCAGTTTTAACGCTGAAGGGTGGTCACAAAAAATATTGATTTGATCCAGTTTTGAACCATTCTGCCAAATTACTAAAATGTTATATAAAATGTATAGTATGTTTATTTAGGACCTTTCATTGAATTATTTTTGAAATAATCTTATCTGTACAGAATGTTATACAGGTGCCGAAGACTTGCACAGTACTAGAAATGCTTCCAGAGAATACATATTGTAAAGCTTTCCCACTCAAATTATTGTGCTAATTAATTTTACATAGGACATGTTATTAAAAACAACAACAACAAAAAAAAATCAGTCAATCAATCAGTGCTACCAAAGCAAATCAGGATCGGAAAGCCTAAGTACTGTATATGTATCAGAAAACCACATATCTGGGTATCTACTGGAATGATGTACATTTAATTAAAAAAGTATGTACTTCTTGATTACAATCTCATAGTTTTAGCCTGCGAATAATTGTCAAAAAAGTACCCAGTGTCAGAGCAGTATGGGAATCTTACTATTTTCAGGGCATACAATGGGCTCCAGAATTATTGGAATTATTATAAATAAAAATTGAGAAAAAAGGCTGCATATAAAAAAACAACATGCATAATCATCTATATTCTGTGTTCAAACATATGGAAAAACATGTTCTTTTATTTCAATTAATTTACTCTCATGTTTCAGTGTTTATTTTATTTTTTTTGGTCATCAAATTTTTCTGAAAACCACAGGTGCCAAGATTATTGGCGCCCCTAACAATTATTGTAAATAAAAACAAATTGAAATTGCCAATACAATTTTACTTAATTTTGTAAATTTTAGTCTAAAGGAACTATATTGTGTCACTGCATCACTTCCTGCTTCACTAGAGTATAAAAATTATGTAACACCCATGCAAAATCCCTTTGTCAACCATCAGCATGGGAAAAGCCAAAGAACGCTCAATTCAGAAGACACAGATGTTAATGGATACACAAAAAACATCAACGGCCTTACATACCACTTTGCACTGTAAGAGCAAAAAGGAAAAAGGCGTAAAACAGCGGGGCCAGGCAGATTCGGGCATCCCTACGGCCGCCAGGCAAAAACAAGCCAGGCAGACACGGGGACCCCCGTAGCCGTCAGGAAGACACAGGGACACGGGGCCAGGCAAACATGGGGACCCCTGTGCCCGCTAAGCAGACACGGGACAGACCGACACGGGTAAGGTATGATACCACCATCAGAGGTTTCAGGTTCTTGCACCCATTTGGCAAAAAATATATAGACAGTTGGATATTTCAGTTTGTACATTTTCAATTATATCAATAATTCCCACCAATCTTGATAAAATCCAACATTTTAAAGTATTCCTGCAGTGTTTTATTTATAAAGAACACTCCTTTCTCTCATAACTGAGTCAAGCAGTCGCTGCAATTGCCCACATTTGGTATCCTGTTTGTGGTTGTGTTTGACACCCGCATTGGATACATACTTACAGCATATATAAACACATTTGCATATACAGCTGAAAATAAATAAAGTTACGGCTCGCTGTGGTGCCATCGGTCAGAACAACTAACAGCAACCAAGTTGTATTATTTCGGATTATCAAGCAACACACTCGTCCAATGCAATTTTCCGAACTTCGCCATTTAGTTCAGAATCAAGACACCACTCTGCATAAAATAGCCAACTAGCGATCGACAAATCAGCTAGCGAACATAGCCAGCATATGCAATTCCTTACAGTAAATCCCAGAAATTGAAGGGATATCAGTCATCACCCGGTACTTTATCCCCGACTACTGACCTTTTTATGTGCACTGATTCTCAAAATGTATTGCTCTTCAAATAGTTATTATCTTCAAAGTAATTGGGCAATCACGAGCTTTGCGATACGCGGACAGGACACTGTATATAGCATAAATTTCGCCAAATTATATAACCGACACGGATTGTGGCAAGTGAACGTCATGACGGCATGCCAAATACGGCGTATTGCTTTTTTTTTTCCTTCTTTTTTTTCCCTTTATTAGTCATTTCCCTTTATTTTGCAAACTAGCAGTTGACTCATTCTGTCCCGTTGTACAGTTAGAATAATAGAAGCTAAGGACGTTTTTTCTGCATGGTGACAGAGAAAGTCCTGAGGTCTGAGGTCTCATTAAACAAAAATGTATTCAAACATTTCACATAATTTTTTCAGTTACAAGTCCTTGGATTAATACAGGCTGGTATGTGATATTTCAGAATGTATGGACTTTTTTTAAATGTCAAAATGATATGGATATATTGCAATATATATATATTTTTGTCATTTTCATACATGCAATTGAATGCATAAATATTTTCTGTATATATACATTTTACAACCCATTCACAAATGTGAATAATTGCATATGTGAAATTGTCAATGATTGATATTTTTGTAATATGCAGTTTACAGTACTTTGGCATGTTAAAATTAAAGGACCATTGGATGTTGGGTGTTTTCATTATGAAAAAGGGTAGGCTAACAGTCGTAGCCCAAAGAAACGATGCAATGGATTTGGCAGCCTGTCAGCAGGAGGGGCTAGCTGGACGTGGGGTCTGTTGTAACGGATGGCAGTCAGCCATACAGATTAAATCAAATTCAAATACAGTACAAAACCTGGCACATTGACATGTTTTCTAACTGTCCATGTGAGCTCCTTAAAGTGCCTTTCCAACAGAGTGTTGCTTTACATGAACAAGTTTAGTGTAAATGAAATTAATTATTTTAAATTAAGTTAATCTCTCGCAATAACTAGTATCTACAAAATATTTTAGGTAAACAGTGAGACATATTTTATGCACATGAAAGTATACTGAAAGATGTACCTGCACAACTGATTTCACTTCAAAGGGTCTTTAATAAAAAATGCTAGACAGACACTTTAAGCAGCGGTAATATACTTCCCAGTGATTCTATATCAATAGTTACGATAAACACACATAAACTCTGCAGCGAGGGGAGTCGCCTGGTGGCAGAGGGGCAGAGGGGCAGAGGAACAGAGGGGCAGAGGGGCAGAGGGGCAGAGGAACAGAGGAAAAGAGGGGCAGAGGGGCAGAGGGGCAGAGGGGCAGAGGAACAGGGAAACCAGGTGTTTGGCAGGGACACGTGTTTTCAGCCGGACGGCGGACCGTCACGAGCAGGCAGTGGCGATGTGCGACATCTTGAGGAAGGGTCCGGAAGCTCTTGCTGGTGGGGGGGAATGCTTGCTCTGGGTTTCTCAGGAAACGCCTTTCTGTGCTGCGTAACAGAGGGGGCATGCAGCTGTGGCATGCCTGTGTAGGAACTACAACTCCCACATTCCCACAGGACAATTCCGCGACGTCCACCCCGCATGACGTCTAGCTTGGTTCAGCCAATCCCGTAATGTCGGGAGCAATAAACTTTCCCGTATAAGAGCACGACACGTTCTTGGGATCTCTCTCTTCTGCTTCTTCTCTTCTCTTCACTCTCTTCGCCCACTTCTTCGACGCACCCTTTTTGGCCATTCGCTTGAGCTCATCTGCTCCTAGACTCGGACAGAGGCTGAATGCTGCACAGCGGGGAGCGTGTCTATGTTCCCACAGCTCTATGTTCAGTTGACTTCACACTCAGCAGGCTGCTTGCATGGGACCTGAAGAAATCCAGTGTATGTTTGCGCAATTTAGACACAGTACACGTTTAATTATCTATAAGTTTTTAATGAACAAGCAAACAAGCGAAATAAGAAAAAAAAAAAAAACACTATTTATGTAGTTCACTTAAAACTGGAAAGGGCTCTACATCAGTACTTTTCAGCCTTTTATGTGCCAAGAACAGGCATCTGCAAGTGCTGTCCTTTGAGGACTATTTTGACATCTAAATATATAAAGTTCAGTTTACACGATCAATAATAAACATTTAATTTTGAAAAAAAATTAAATCTTAGAAATGTGGGAACATAGGGCTGTGGGAACATAGGGATGACCCCGCACAGCGCACTACCAGGCCTACGGACACACCCAGTTACCTCGTGGCCTATAGCGAGTGGAAACTGGTGTACGCGGAACGCTACATCAGTTTTCCCCTGCAAAGCTCACCAAAGAACAACAGCAACAAACTTTTCCACCCGGAAAAGGGACCAGCGAACATCCTTCCAGCAGCCGAGCGGTCCAGACAGCAACGCGCGGCTGGGAACGCCCCAGCTTTGAGCACCTCTCCAGGACACTCATTCACAGCACCAGCGCGGCTCCTATAAAGACAGCACGTCTTTTGGATCCAGCAATACGTATGGACTCAGTAAGACTAAACAAGCATTTGCAGGCATAGCCAGTGTTAGCTTAGTCTTAACTGTTATTTTGAATCTGTGTTTCTATATTTGCTTTGTCATTTATCATTTGAATGTATTCTGTTAGCCGTGTATGTACGTGAATTGATTCGTCGTCTTTCCCGCATATATAGAGTGAACTACACAAGTAGTCGCTCTTCTCACAGCTAACACTGATACTCATTAACACACCCAGAACTCTAGCTTACCCAAGCTAGCTACTCCCACTTTTACTTTTCCTTTGTTCAAGTGACACGCGCGCCCACACACGCACACACACACACACACACACACACACACACACCCTAACTTCCCCTACTAATTTCCGTTAGTTTATCTGTTCTGTGTTTGTACGTTGTTTAATAAATATATTTTATTAAACCCCGGTGTCCATTTTGGAATCACATAGACATGAGAGCCGAGTTAAAGCAGTCTTTCGAAGAACTTCCAACCTTCAGGTTATCGGTATGTTTACTCATTAATATTGGTTATTTTAATTATTAATTAAAATACTAAATTTGTGGTTAGATATTTCTGTTAACAGTAATTTTATGAGACTGATTACTTTTCGCCGTTATACTGCTACATAACATTAACTGCCGCCCCGGTTTCGTAGAGAGTAAAATCCCTACGTTATTTGGTGGCCCGTGCGAGGACCCTACATAATTTGGAGCCCGTGCGAGGACCCCTACACCTGCGTGGCGCAGTAGCGGTGCAGCGTACCTGAGGACCCCGTCGACTTCGTTGCGGAGAGTCTTGCCTTCAAGCAGTGTGATGGCCTGTTTATCCTGCTTTGACCGGGTCACCTCTTTCTCCCGCTGATGAGGCACGGTGTCCACTTTCCACAGCCGTTCGACGTGCTTGTACAACTCGTCCGCCGGCGGTGGTCCAGAGGTGAACAGACATTGTGCACTGGGGCGTGGCCGCCCCGTGAACTGTATAGGGCCTTGAAGTGTCCACCCAAGCCTGGTGTGGACGGCTGCCGGACCACCCGGAGGGCCCAGTCTCTCAGTTTGAATTTCCTTTGCAGGCGGTCCACAGGATACGTGTGCTGAGCTAAGCTAAGGCGGCTTGCTGTGAAGGCACCATTAATCTTGTAGCTGGTGTGAGGCGGGGCAGCAGGGGAGATGCGGAGAGACACAGTGTGTCCGTGGAGTACCTGAATATCCTGACGCACTGTGCGTAATGGCTTGGGGACTTGGCTGCGGCTGTCAGCAGCATTGTCCTCCCCGATCCGTCGTTGAGGATTGCAAAGGTGTCTAGGGTCTTCTCCCCATAATGCAGGAGCACTGGGACGACATTTAGCATGACTCTGTGACCAGTTCCAGGTCGGTCTAGGAACAGGGTGTCGGTGGTGGAGCTCATCAGACAGCTCTCTTCCTTAACCACCAGGTCTTTGTTTGCCTTTTCTGTTCTTACATTTATCTCGTGGAGGGCCAGGAGGTGTTTCCCCTGACAGAGGTTGCAGGGTTTCTTTAGCGAGCACTGGGCTGCCTGATGTGTTCGTGCGCAGCGCCAACAACGCTTGTTAATCTGGATCCACTCTTTAAGTTGTTCTTTGGATAGTTACACTACGTCACCGCACTGAGATAGTGCTCAGTGCTCTCACAGTACGCGCAGTAGGGCTTGGCCTTTGCTTTCTTCTTTGTCACGCTCTCCCGTTGAGACTGTGAGGTGGACTCTGAAGCCTCTCCAGCGCCGTGTAGGACCGTCACTGCCTTCCCATGACGACTGTCCCCCTTTGTGTTCTGCCTGTCTCTACTGCCTTTCACCATAGCTTGGCTGTCGAAGCCTTGACACCATGACTCGTAGCGGAGCCACTCGGAGAGGTCGTACAGTGTGTGAGTGGCCCCAGGTTGCTTGAACTGATGCCGGCGGAAATCAGCTCGCTGTTCAGGGGGGAGCTTACTAAGCAGTCGAGCTACGTGTGAGCCGCAGCTCAGCTCGATGTTCAGCTCTATACAGGGGTATAGAGAGTGTCTGAAAGAATACAATAAAAATACAATTAGGATCTTATTTCTTATTTTATAACAGTAAAATCCATAACTCGTACATAGGACGTATCTGCATTCACATACAAATAATATTTCTGTAGCTCATTTATATATAAATGCATTAACATTATGCATCTGATGCTTAAATCATACGCTGGAAACACATACAACACTAATTCCCTTCAGGTTAAAAGGGAGAAATTATTTGTTCCTGAATACGGTTATTCCGCGATCTAGCGGCGTACAAATGGTACTGCATAATGCGTCAACACAACACATGTACAGTCTTTCTTCCATACGGGAATACTATGCTCATTGGTAGTAGAAACGCCAGACGGTAATTCCTAAACTACACACAGAATACAGCACTCTCGGAGGAAACTTACGCTATATTACTTCAAGGAAATGATAACAAGAGCAAGTTTAACTGCACTATCTAACAGGTTGCAAACACGTGATTAACTCAACAAACATCATATTACGACAAACTTACTTATCGTCAGTGACTCCGAACACTCGGAATATCGAGAGTGGATTACTTGGGATAACTACGAGGATAAGTGCAGCAGGTAAACAACTTTAGCTAATTTGTCAGAGCGTGCTGAGTCGGCACATCTGCTCATTTTTTATATGCAGCCTTTCTTCTCAATGTTTATGAATAATAATTCTAATGTAGTTTCCTCCTCCCATACGGCAAATAATCTTGGGGTGACTCTTGATGACAGCCTCACCCTTGCTCCACAAGTATCCTCCACTGCCAGAACCTGCAGATAAACGCCGTATCTGTCATCTCCTGACGGAAAAAGTCAACTTGCTCCTAGTCCAGGCGCTCGTCATTTCCCGCCTGGATTACTGCAACTCCCTCCTAGCTTGTGCCATCAAAGCCCCTCCAGCTGGTCCAGAATGCTGCAGCCCGCCTGATCACCAGTCAGCCCAGGTTGGCTCATGTCACCCCACTCCTCATTGGCCTCCACTGGCTTCCTATTGCCGCACGCATCCGATTCAAGGCCCTAGTGTTGGCATTTCAGGCTGCTAAGGGGACTGCTCCACCATACATACAATCCTTAATCACTCCCTACTCCCCAGTTAGACCACTCCGGTCTGCCAGCTCTGGTCGCCTTATGGTTCCCTCACTATGAGCACCTGGCGGTCGAGCTGCACGTTCACGCCTGTTTTCCATTCTGGTTCCTCAGTGGTGGAACCACTATCAGGACAGCAGAATCCCTCCCCCTATTTCGACGCAGACTAAAAACACACCTTTTCAAACTGTACCTTAGTCCTCCCTCCTGATCCCCCCCCCCTTCCAATATCCCTATCCCTCTTGTCTAACCAAAAAAATGAATAATAATGAATAAAAATTGAATTGCACTTATGATGACTGTATGTTTAGAACAGCACTTCATGTGTATTTTACTAGTTATGGATGTGTTGCTTTAACTTGTGGAAGAACCTATGCACTTGTAAATCGCTTTGGATTAAAAGCGTCTGCCAAATGACTAAAATGTAAATGTAATAATTCTGGAGCCCACTGTATGTCCTGAAAATAGTCAGATTCCCATACTGCACTGGCACTGGGTACTTTTTTGACAATTGGCTGCAGGCTGAAACTATGAGACTGTAATGGAGAAGTACTGTACAAGACCAGAGTTCATACTTTTTTAATTAAATGTACATCATTCCAGTAGATACCCAGATATGTGGTTTTGTGACATGTATACAGCATCATGAAAAATATCATGTCTTATGTCCTCACAACACTTTCACATGTGAAAATTAATTAGCACAATAATTTGAGGGGGAAACCTTTACAATATGTACACTCTGGAAGCATTTATGTAGAAATCACCTAAAATGTACATAATTTGTATGAGATTTCTCTGTATTCTGTTTATTGAGAAAAATGTAGTTAGTTGATTCCTTGTTTTTGCCAGTTTTTGGCCACCTCACACCCCTCTGCTCCTTTCACCAGTCATGGACTCTTGAGCAGAATTTGGTGGGATGTCAACCAACACGGGATGACAGATTCCAGTTCTACAAAAAAATACAAAACACAAGATAATTATTCCTCAATGTCCAGTCAGGCAATCCTTTATGCTTACCAGCTTGTTGCATATCTGTAGCAATGCCTGCTAAGTGACCATTAAATACAAGCGATTCCATGAACAGTTTGTATTGTATATATGAATATGGAGGAAAAAAACTTTTAAAACGACAATTTACTAAATACAGTGACAATAATTATACTCATAAATCAGAATCAGAATTTTAGCACAATGTATAACACACTTTTACAGTATGATTAATTCATACTCACGTGGGCATTTAACTGTCTGATGAAACCACAGATTTTCTGAACAAGCTCGTGTCGCGGAGGTTCATCGCTGCTCCCGTAGCAGGCAACACGTAGGAATTCCGTGGCATATAGCAGGATATATAGCATAAATCCCTGCAAAAGCACACGTTTAAGCTCACCTACCGGTTTTAGGGCATACTACAGATATTCTAATTGTCTCAAAATGTATGTGGCTTTCCACTGCAGATATTAACGACAAAGTCAAACGGCTAAACACGGTCTTGAGAAAAGGTTTAAGGGACAACTTGTTGTCTATTTTCCTGGTAGAAATACAAGAGTGTCACGCACGCATGCACACAGACACACACCTGTAAAACAGAATGCTAATAATATACAGTTGACCTACTTACTGCGAAGATACTCCAAGTTGCGGTGTCCTATGTATACTTAGCAATTTATTGTCCTGCTAAGTATACATGCGGTAAGTAAGCGGGACTGGGTGTCACTGGGTTTTTGGCAACGCTCCCTCTCCACATTCCATCGCCCCCTGACTGATCAGAAGTTAGCACGCGTCTGTGCTATGCAAATCATCCATCCATCCATCCATTATCTGAACCCGCTTATCCTGATCAGGGTCGCAGGGGGGCTGGAGCCTATCCCAGCATACATTGGGCGAAAGGCAGGAATACACCCTGGACAGGTCGCCAGTCCATCGCAGGGCACACACACCATTCACTCACACACTCATACCTATGGGCAATTTAGACTCTCCAATCAGCCTAACATGCATGTCTTTGGACTGTGGGAGGAAACCGGAGTACCCGGAGGAAACCCACGCAGACACGGGGAGAACATGCAAACTCCGCACAGAGAGGCCCCGGCCGACGGTGATTCAAACCCAGGACCTCCTTGCTGTGAGGCGGCAGTGCTACCCACTGCACCATCCGTGCCGCCCTATGCAAATCAGTGCTATGCAAATCAGTTTATGACTGGGTGTCATAACACATATCACAAACCCGATTCGAAATGTGGCAAAACTGCAGCGACTGCTTTACTGAGTTATGAGAGAAAGTATTGTTCTTTATGAATAAAACATTGTAGGGATACTTTAAAATGTTGAATTTATCACGATTGGTGGTAATTATTGATATAATTGAAAATGTACAAACTGAAATATCTAACTGTATATATATTTTTGGCCAAATGGGTTCAAGAACCCAAAACTTCTGATACCTTACCCGTGTCTGCCTATGGCCCGTGTCTCCGTGTCTGCCAGGCTCGTGGGGGTGTGCCAAAATAATTCTGCTTAGGTGGAATTTTAATGTGATGAAATGACTGTTTTTGTGGCTTTTAAGGGCTCATTTTACCAGCATTCCATCAATGTTAAATGCTGGACCCCGACGGCACCGAAAATGTGGTTCTATTGGTTATTCAAAATCTTTACATTTTAAAAATATTTTTCTTCATCTTTTTTTTTTTTTTAAAACACACTCAATAACACAAAAATTTCAACAGACATTCAAACTAATGAGACAAAGACATGAAAATAATTAAAACAAGAAATAGTGATTACAAAATAAGAAAAACTTTACAAAACTTAGCAAAATCAATACCTAATCCCAAAAACAAAGGTGGTTTTAAAAGACCGAAAAAGTAGTAAAGAAAACGCCCATTTTACTGGTTTTGCTGTGCCGAGAGGCTTCTGTGTCCTTTGGAGGGTGAACTATATGAGGGACTCCTGCCAAGGGTACAAGCCTCATCTCATGCCAGGTTTCCGCCCGCCGCGCATTTCCACTAGAATGCCGTCCTGGAAGAGGTTTTGTTTCACGCCTCCTCTTGCCGGTTCCACCACTGTTTCTTTCTCTTTTTCAGCAAGGATGGAAGGAACGACTCGGCAGCTGGTAGGTAACCTTACAAATTAGGGTACTTCTGAAGTATTGCTGGCAGCTTTTCGGAGTTTCTACATAGTTCGTTAGTTTACTTGCTAGGTAGTTTGCTACATTAAACGATATTATCCCTGTTAGTTCTGATTGCATCCGTATGTCACAGGAGGTCTATCTTAGCGAAAGCATAGACTGTAGTGCTGAAGCTGTGTATGTTATGGCATGTTTGTTTTATATATTTAATGTACATTTATACAGAAACAGAAACTGGAGGAAATGGGCGTTTCTGACGTTGAAAAATTTTGGTTGAAGAATCAGCCCATGACTGTTATTTCTCATTTAATGCGAGAACTTGGAGTAACTTTGCAGTAAGTAGCTCAACTGTATATTATTAGCTTTCTGTTTTACGGGTGTGTGTCTGCGTGTATAACGTTCCCACACCAGGGAAATAGAAAACAAGTTGTCCCTTAAACCTTTTCTCAAGACCGTGTTTAGCCGTTTGACTTTGGAGTTAATATCTGCAGTGGAAAGTCACATACATTTTGAGACGATTAAAATATCTGCAGTATGCCCTAAAACCAGTAGGTGAACTTAAACGTGTGCTTTTGCAGGGATCTCCTGCTGTATGTCACGGAGTTCCTACGTGTTGCCTGCTACGGGAGCAGCGATGAACCTCCGCGACACGAGCTTGTTCAGAAAACCTGTGGTTTCATCAGACAGTTAAATGCCCAAGTGAGTATGAATGAATCATACTGTACATTACATTACATTACATTACAGGCATTTAGCAGACGCTCTTATCCAGAGCGACGCAGTGTGTTAGTGTAAAAGTGTGTTATACATTGTGCAAATCGGATTCACGAGTATAATTATTGTCACTGTATTTAGTAAATTGTAGTTTTAAAATTGTAGTTTCATCCGTATTCATATATACAATACCAACTGTTCAGGCAATCGTTTGTATTTGTACCATTTAATGGTCACTTAGCAGGCATTGCTACACTGTTAAAACTTGTCCTGAAAAAAAACAGTAAACAACTGGCAGCAGGGTTGCCATTATCTTACTGTAAAATTAACATTTTCATATTGTCACTGAAATTTACGGTTTTGTGCTGTTAATGAAAAATACAGTATGAACTGTTTTTTAAATTACTTTTCCTGTTAAAAGAAAACAGTAAACAACTGGCAGCAGGGTTGCCATTATGTTACTGTAAAATTAACATTTTTTTACTGTCATTAAAAGTTACGGTTTTGACTTGAAAAGAAAAGAATACAGTATGAACCGTTTTTTAAATTACTTTCACAGTATTTTACAATTAACTGACTATTTTGTTTGTATTTTTTACATACATTTTAATAAATTTATTTTTAACCTGAATTAATGCTGACTGAGCAGGTTATACACATAGGAATAGTCACACTACATACGATTAAAGGCACTTTTAATAAGGAAAAGGCTATAATAGACCTTACTGGTTGTCAGTAAGACTGCTCTATTATGCTAGCTAACAATAGCACTGTGCTTCAACAAATGACCGGAAAAGCTAACGCTGGTAAACCAGACTGGAAGTCAGAAATTGCGGGTAACGTTATTTAGCTGAAGTAACGGTACTTGGCTATCCGGCTGTTTTATTGTAGCCTAGATCTGCAATATACAATATTCGCCAAACATTCTAACTGAACCTGAATCGTATTCCAAAGCTAAAAGCAAGCAGCATATGCATGTGATTTTCCTCCAGAAGGTGAACGGAAATATACAGTTCACGTTACTGCTTACTGCGTACAATAAACAGTGTGAGCTAACCAGCTGCGTTACCTGTTGGGTTTTTCGTTAGGCCTAACGTTACTCAGTGAAGTGCAGTCTCCAGAAATAATATTTTAGTTACTCACAGAACTAAAGAGGGGTTTCCAACGATGAAAGCCTTTTCTCCGTCGTGGCTGCAGTTTCAACTCTTCACATTTTGTATAAATAGAAAAACAAATCACTTAACTTCACCAAAGTTGGTGAAAAAAACTCGATGGAAAAAATACAGGTGTGAGTCCACAGTTATGGGCGCATTTGGGCGGGCTCAAAATCAACCGTCTTCTGGTTTAAAAAAACGAAAACAAAACTGTATTGTACTGTATAGTTGTAAAAATTTCACAGTAGCATGCTGTTTACAGCAAGTCATGCTTTTGGCAACAAAAAAGCGCTGCATTTTACAGTATTGTACTGTACTTGAGAAAAACTGTACATTAATGTTAGAATTTGGCCGTATTTTTACAGTATTTTTTTACAGTGTACAGATATGCAACAAGCTGGTAAGCATAAAGGATTGCCTCACTGGACACTGAGGAATAATTATCGTGTTTTCTTTTGTGGGTTTTTTTTTGTAGAACTGGAATCTGACCTTCACAGATTCAGGTCATCCCGTGTTGGTTGACATCCCACCATTCTGCTCAAGAGTCCAGGACTGGTGAAAGGAGCAGAGGGGTGTGAGGTGGCCAAAAAACTGGCAAAAACAAGGAATCAACTAACTGTACATTTTTCTCAATAAACAGAAAACAGAGAAATCTTGTACAAATTATGTACATTTTTGGTGATTTCTGCATACAGTACCGTGCAGAAGTCTTAGGCACCCTAGACTTTATGATATATATGTTTATTTTTTTGCATGTGTTAGTATAATATAATACATTTGAGATTTCCAAATATTCATTTTCCAAAATATTGAATTTTTCAGAGACATTTTTGTATTTAATGAAGAAAAAGTAACATTAATGTAAACAATTGACTACTTTTTACATAAACACTTGATGTAGGCTGTCTGAGATCAGAAGCAAGGAGCCAACCAAAGTCTGCAGAAGAACTGTGGCAAGTTTTCCAACCTGTTTGGAACAACCTCCCTGCTGGAAGTGATGCAGTTTTAACGCCGAAGGGTGGTCACAAAAAATATTGATTTGATTCAGTTTTTAACCATTCTGCCAAATTACTAAAATGTAATGTAAAATGTATAGTATGTTTATTTAGGACCTTTCATTGAATTATTTTTGAAATAATCTTATCTGTACAGAATGTTATATAGGTGCCTAAGGCTTTTGCACAGTACTGTAAATGCTTCCAGAGAATACATATTGTAAAGCTTTCCCTCTCAAATTATTGTGCTAATTAATTTTCACATGTGAAAGTATTGTGAGGACATAAGACATGTTATTTAAAAAAAACAACAAAAAAAACCAATCAGTGCTACCAAAGCAATTCAGGATTGGAAAGCCTAAGTACTGTATACGTATCACAAAACCACATATCTGTGTATCTACTGGAATGATGTACATTTAATTAAAAAAGTATGAACTCTGGTCTTGTACAGTACTTCTTGATTACAGTCTCAAAGTTTTAGCCTGCAAACAATTATCAAAAAAGTACCCAGTGTCAGAGCAGTATGGGAATCTTACTATTTTCAGGGCATACAGTGGGCTCCAGAATTATTGGAATTATTATTAATAAAAATAGAGAAAAAAGGCTGCTTATAAAAAAACAACATGCATAATCATCTATATTTTATGTTCAAACGTATGGGAAAACATATTATTTTATTTCAATGAATTTACTCTCATGTTTCAGTGTTTTTTTTTTTGGTAATCAAATTTTTCTGGAAACCACAGGTGCCAAAATTATTAGCACCCCTATAACAATTATTGTAAATAAAAACAAATTGAAATTGCCAATACAATTTTACTTAATTTTGTTAATTTTAGTCTAAAGGAACTATATTGTGTCACTGCATCACTTCCTGTTCCTGCACACATGCAAAATCCCTTTGTCAACCATCAGCATGGGAAAAGCCAAAGAACGCTCAATTCAGAAGACACAGATGTTAATGATACAAAAAAAAAAATCAACGGCCTTACATACCACTTTGCACTGTAAGAGCAAAAAGAAAAAGGCGTAAAACAGCGGGGCCAGGCAGATACGGGCATCCCCACGGCCGCCAGGCAAAAACAGGCCAGGCGCACATGGGCCACGCAGACACGGGCCAGGCAGACACGGGGACCCCCCTGCCCGCTAGGCAGACTCAGGCCAGGCAGACACGGGTAAGGTAGGATACCACCATCAGAGGTTTCGGGTTCTTGCACCCATTTGGCAAAAAATATATATACAGTTGGATATTTCAGTTTGTACATTTTCAATTATATCAATAATTCCCACCAATCGTGATAAAATCCAACATTTTAAAGTATTCCTGCAGTGTTTTATTTATAAAGAACACTCCTTTCTCTCATAACTGAGTCAAGCAGTCGCTGCAATTTGGCCACATTTGGTATCCTGTTTGTGGTTGTGTTTGACACCCGCATTGGATACATACTTACAGCATATATACAAACATTTGCATATACAGCTGAAAATTTTAAATAAATAAAGTTAAGGCTCGCTGTGGTGCCATCGGTCAGAACAACTAACAGCAACCAAGTTGTATTATTTCGGATTATCAAGCAACACACTCGTCCAATGCAATTTTCCGAACTTCACCATTTAGTTCAGAATCAAGACACCACTCTGCATAAAATTGCCAACTAGCGATCGACAAATGTCTGTCGCAATTGTCAGCTAGCGCACATAGCCAGCATATGCAATTCCTTACAGTAAATCCCAGAAATTGAAGGGATATCAATCATCACCCGGTACTTTATCCCCGACTACTGACCTTTTTATGTGCACTGATTCTCAAAATGTATTGCTCTTCAAATAGTTATTATCTCCAAAGTAATTGGGCAATCACGAGCTTTGCGATACGCGGACAGGACACTGTATATAGTATACATTTCGCCAAATTATATAACCGACACGGATTGTGGCAAGTGAACGTCATGACGGCATGCCAAATACGGCGTATTGCTTTTTTTTCCTTTATTTGTCATTTCCCTTTATTTTGCAAACTAGCAGTTGGCTCATTCTGTCCCGTTGTACAAGTTTAAAAGTGAACAGTTAGAATAGTAGAAGCTAAGGACGTTTTTTCTGCATGGTGACAGAGTCCTGAGGTCTGAGGTCTCAAAAATTTATTCAAACATTTCACATTATTTTTTCAGTTACAAGTCCTTGGATTAATACAGGTTGGTATGTGATATTTCAGAATGTATGGACTTTTTTTAAATGTCAAAATGATATGGATATATTGCAAAAAAAACCCATTCACAAATGTGAATAATTGCATATGTGAAATTGTCAATGATTGATATTTTTGTAATATGCAGTTTACAGTACTTTGGCATGTTAAAATTAAAGGACCATTGGATGTTGGGTGTTTTCATTATGAAAAAGGGCAGGCTAACAGTCGTAGCCCAAAGAAACAATGCGATGGATTTGACAGCCTGTCAGCAGGAGGGGCTAGCTGGACGTGGGGTCTGTTGTAACGGATGGCAGCCAGACATACAGATTAAATCAAATTAAAATACAGTACAAAACCTGGCACATTGACATTGACATGTTTTCTAACTGTTAGTCTATGTGAGCTCCTTAAAGTGCCTTTCCAACAGAGTGTTGCTTTACATGAACAAGTTTAGTTTGTGTAAATGAAATTAATCATTTTAAATTAAGTTAATCTCTCGCAATAACTAGTATCTACAAAATATTTTAGGTACACAGTGAGACATATTTTCTGCACATGAAAGTATACTGAAAGATGTACCTGCACAACTGATTTCACTTCAAAGGGTCTTTAATAGTAAAAAAGAAATGCTTGACAGACACTTTAAGCAGCGGTAATATACTTCCCAGTGATTCTATATCAATAGTTACGATAAACACACATAAACTCTACTCCCCTACAGAGTACAAAAATAAGTCAGATAATTGCTGTCGCGAGGGGAGCCCCCTGGTGGCAGAGGGGCAGAGGAACAGGGAAACCAGGTGTTTGGCAGGGACACGTGTTTTCAGCCGGACCGCGGACCGTCACGAGCAGGCAGTGGCGATGTGCGACATCTTGAGGAAGGGTCCGGAAGCTCTTGCTGGTGGGGGGGAATGCTTGCTCTGGGTTTCTCAGGAAACGCCTCTCTGTGCTGCGGAACAGAGGCATGACTGACTCCTTGGGGGCATGCAGCTGTGGCATGCCTGTGTAGGAACTACAACTTCCACATTCCCACAGGACAATTCCGCGACGTCCACCCCGCATGACGTCTAGCTTGGTTCAGCCAATCCCGTAATGGCGGGAGCAATAAACTTTCCCGTATAAGAGCAAGACACGTTCTTGGGATCTCTCTCTTCTGCTTCTTCTCTTCACTCTCTTCGCCCACTTCGTCGACGCACCCTTTTTGGCCATTCGCTTCAGCTCATCTGCTCCGAGACTCGGACAGAGGCTGAATGCTGCACAGCGCACTACCAGGCCTACGGACACACCCAGTTACCTCGCGGTAACCTCGTGGCCTATAGCGAGTGGAAACTGGTGTACGCGGAACGCTACATCAGTTTACCCCTGCAAAGCTCACCAAAGAACAACAGCAATAAACTTTTCCACCCGGAAAAGGGACCAGCGAACATCCTTCCAGCAGCCGCCGAGCGGTCCAGACAGCAACGCGCGGCTGGGAACGCCCCAGCTTTGCGCACCTCTCCAGGACACGCATTCACAGCACCATCGCGGCTCCTATAAGGACAGCACGTCTTTTGGATCCAGCAATGCGTATGGACTCAGTAAGACTAAACAAGCATTTGCAGGCATAGCCAGTGTTAGCTTAGTCTTAACTGTTATTTTGAATCTGTGTTTCTATATTTGCTTTGTCATTTATCATTTGAATGTATTCTGTTAGCCGTGTATGTACGTGAATTGATTCGTCGTCTTTCCCGCATATATAGGGTGAACTACACAAGTAGTCGCTCTTCTCACAGCTAACACTGATACTCATTAACACACCCAGAACTCTATCTTACCCAAGCTAGCTACTCCCACTTTTACTTTTCCTTTGTTCAAGTGACACGCAATACTAAATTTGTGGTTAGATATTTCTGATAACAGTAATTTTATGAGACTGATTACTTTTCGCCGTTATACTGCTACATAACATTAACTGCCGCCCCGGTTTCGTAGAAAGTAAAATCCCTTCGTTATTTGGCGGCCCGTGCGAGGACCCTACATAATTTGGAGCCCGTGCAAGGACCCCTACACCTGCGTGGCGCAGTAGCGGTGCAGCGTACCTGAGGACCCCGTCGACTTCGGTGCAGAGAGTCTTGCCTTCAAGCAGTGTGATGGCCTGTTTATCCTGCTTTGACCGAAGGCACCATTAATCTTGTAGCTGGTGTGAGGCGTAGCAGCAGGGGAGATGCGGAGAGACACAGTGTGTCCGTGGAGTACCTGAATATCCTGACGCACTGTACGTAATGGCAGAGCTTCGGGAGGGCCTCTTATGCCAAGGGACTTGGCTGCGGCTGTCAGCAGCATTGTCCTCTCCGATCCGTCGTCGAGGATTGCAAAGGTGTCTAGGGTCTTCTCCCCATAATGCAGGAGCACTGGGACGACCTTTAGCATGACTCTGTGACCAGTTCCAGGTCGGTCTAGGAACAGGGTGTCGGTGGTGGAGCTCGTCAGACAGCTCTCTTCCTTAACCACCAGGTCTTTGTTTGCCTTTTCTGTTCTTACATTTATCTCGTGGAGGGCCAGGAGGTGTTTCCCCTGACAGAGGTTGCAGGGTTTCTTTAGCGTGCACTGGGCTGCCTGATGTGTTTGTGCACAGCGCCAAAAACGCTTGTTAACCTGGATCCACTCTTTAAGTCGTTCTTTGGATAGTTTCACTACGTCACCGCACTGACTGAGATAGTGCTCGGTGCTCTCACAGTACGCGCAGTAGGGTTTGGCCTTTGCTTTCTTCTTTGTCACGCTCTCCCGTTGAGACTGCGAGGTGGACTCTGAAGCCTCTCCAGCGCCGTGTAGGACCGTCACTGCCTTCCCATGACGACTGTCACCCTTTGTGTTCTGCCTGTCTCTACTGCCTTTCACCATAGCTTGGCTGTCGAAGCCTTGACACCACGACTCGTAGCGGAGCCACTCGGAGAGGTCGTACAGTGTGCGAGTGGCCCCAGGTTGCTTGAACTGATGCCGGCGGAAATCAGCTCGCTGTTCAGGGGGGAGCTTACTAAGCAGTCGAGCTACGTGTGAGCCGCAGCTCAGCTCGATGTCCCCTTCAGGGCCCAATGTCTGCAGCAGGCCTACTAGTGACTGCACGTGGAGGGAGAATTTCTGGAACCCCGCTGTATCACTGCGCTTGACTTCAGGGGCCTCCAGGACACTGGCTATCTTCCTTAAGGCGAGTTGATGCGGTTGGCCGAATTTATCGTGCAGAGCGGCCATAGTGTCAGAGAAAGGGGTTGGTGAGTTTAGGTAGGCGTCGGCTACGAGCCCAGCTTCATCCAGCTTTAGGTGATCTACGAGTATCTGATAGCAAACTCACTAGGGTCTGGGTGAGTGAATTTAGGTATAGTGGGTCTAGGGCCCCTATATGCCTGTTCAGTCACCGAGGGCTGCAGTGGGGGGTTAGGTGATCGGGTGCTAGGTGCCGCCCTAGGGGCAGACAATGGGTGATGGGCTTGTATGGGTGCCGAGTACAATCGCCCTGTGTAGGCTGGAGAGGGGCGTGAGAGAGGCTGAGCCGGGTGTGTAGGAGGACGAGGTAGCTGAGGAGGCTTTACCTGCACAGGATATGGAGATGTCCTGCTATAGGAAGCAGGGGCTGGATTCTGCAGAGGCCGCTGTGTGAACAGTGGGGACGTGTGGGGTGTATACACAGGGTATTTAGGGGCATAGAAGGGTTGACCATAGTCTAGGTCTGATGCCTCTAGCTTAAGGTTGTGTATGCCTTTGCGTAGGCTCTCATTAGGTTTGATGCATGATGGAGGATCGGGCCATCGATCCTTCTCCTCGTCATCCTCCTCTTCGTCTTGTACTTCAGCAGGGTAGCACTCTGTGGCTAAAGCACTGGGTTGAAGTGGTTTATGGGTGCTATCATGTGGGTGCGGGGCATGAGACTGACTTATTGTGTATTTTACTAGTTATGGATGTGTTGCTTTAACTTGTGGAAGAACCTATGCACTTGTAAGTCGCTTTGGATTAAAAGCGTCTGCCAAATGACTAAAATGTAAATGTAATAATTCTGGAGCCCACTGTATGTCCTGAAAATAGTCAGATTCCCATACTGCACTGGCACTGGGTACTTTTTTGACAATTGGCTGCAGGCTGAAACTATGAGACTGTAATGGAGAAGTACTGTACAAGACCAGAGTTCATACTTTTTTAATTAAATGTACATCATTCAAGTAGATACCCAGATATGTGGTTTTGTGATATGTATACAGCATCATGAAAAATATCATGTCGTATGTCCTCACAACACTTTCACATGTGAAAATTAATTAGCACAATAATTTGAGGGGGAAACCTTTACAATATGTACACTCTGGAAGCATTTATGTAGAAATAACCTAAGATGTACATAATTTGTATGAGATTGCTCTGTATTCTGTTTATTGAGAAAAATGTAGTTAGTTGATTCCTTGTTTTTGCCAGTTTTGTGGCCACCTTTCGCATAATTTGTATGAGATTTCTCTGTATTCTGTTTATTGAGAAAAATGTAGTTAGTTGATTCCTTGTTTTTGCCAGTTTTGTGGCCACCTCACACCCCTCTGCTCCTTTCACCAGTCCTGGACTCTTGAGCAGAATTTGGTGGGATGTCAACCAACACGGGATGACCTGAATCTGTGACGGTCAGATTCCAGTTCTACAAAAAAATACAAAACACAAGATAATTATTCCTCAATGTCCAGTCAGGCAATCCTTTATGCTTACCAGCTTGTTGCATATCTGTAGCAATGCCTGCTATGTGACCATTAAACGGCACAAATACAAACGATTGCATGAACAGTTGGTATTGTATATATGAATATGGAAGAAATAAACTTTTAAAACAACTATTTACTAAATACAGTGACAATAATTATATTCATAAATCAGAATCAGAATTTTTGCAGAATGTCGAACACACTTTTACAGTATGATTAATTCATACTCACGTGGGCATTTAACTGTTTAATGAAACCACAGGTTTTCTGAACAAGCTCGTGCCGCGGAGGTTCATCGCTGCTCCCGTAGCAGGCAACACGTACGCATGCACACAGACACACACCTGTAAAACAGAAAGCTAATAATATACAGTTGAGCTGCTTACTGCGAAGTTACTTCAAGTTCTCGCATTAAATGAGAAATAACAGCCATGGGCTGATTCTTCAACCAAAATCTTTCAACGTCAGAAACGCCCATTTCCTTCAGTTTATGTTTCTGTATAAATGTACATTAAATATGTAAAACAGACAGGCCATAACATACACAGCTTCCGCACTACAGTCCATGCTTTCGCATCGTTTGAAAGATAGATCTGTAAAACGATGGCTGCACTGACATACGGATGCAAAAAGAACTAACGTAGTACCATTCGATCATATTCACAGGTATAATATCGTTTAATGTAGCAAACTACCTGGCTAGTAAACTAACGAACTATGTAGAAACTCCGAAAGGGAGCTGCCAGCAATACTTCAGAAGTACCTAAATTTGTTTAAACGCGAGTTAGATAGCTAGCCGATGTGAAGGTTACCTACCAGCTGCCTAGTCGTTCCTTCCATCCTTGCAGAAAAAGAGAAAGAAATAAAGTTAAGGCTCGCTGTGGTGCCATCGGTCTTAACAACTAACAGCAACCAAGTTGTATTATTTCGGATTATCAAGCAACACACTCGTCCAGGGCAATTCGCCGAACTTCACCATTTAGTTCAGAATCAACAGTGACTCCACGCTGCATAAAATAGCCAACTAGCGAACGACAAATGTCTGTCGCAATTCTCAACTAGCGAACATAGCCAGCATACGCAATTCCTTACAGGAAATCCCAGAAATTGAAGGGATATCAGTCATCACCCGGTACGAACTCTATCCCCGACTACTGACCTTTTTATGTCCAGTGATTCTCAAAATGTATTGCTCTTCAAATAGTTATTATCTTCAAAGTAATTAGGCTTTGCGATACGCGGACAGGACACCGACTGTATATAGTATACATTTCCCCAAATTATATAGCCTACACGGATTATGGCAAGTCAACGTCAGGACGGCATCTCCAAATAAGGCGTATTGGTAGGCGGTGGTTCAGGAGGCTTGCAACGTCACTGACAGCAATAGGCTGCGGCGAAGGCTCACATTTGGGTTGTCCTATGCAAATCAGTTTAAACTATTCCCCAATCAGCTGGGACTTTCAAGTTTCCAGATTTCATGCATTTAAATTTTTCAGCTGTGTATGCCAATGTTTGTATATATGCTGTAAGTATGTATCCAATGCGGGACTGGGTGTCATAACACAACCACAAACAGGATACCAAATGTGGCCAAATTGCAGCGACTGCTTGACTCAGTTATGAGAGAAAGTAGTGTATAAAAAATAAAAAAAACACTGCAGGAATACTTTCAAATGTTGAATTCATCACGATTGGTGGGAATTATTGATATAATAAAAAATGTACAAACTGAAATATCCTACTGTTTATATATTTTTGGCCAAATGGGTGCAAGAACCCGAAACCTCTGATGGTGGTATCATACCTTACCCGTGTCTGCCTAGCGGGCACGGGGGTCCCCATGTTTGCCTGGGCCCGTGTCCCTGTGTCTTCCTGACGGCTACAGGGGTCCCCGTGTCTGCGTGGCCCATGTGGGCCTGGCCTGTTTTTGCCTGGCGGCCGTGGGGATGCCCGTATCTGCCTGGCCCCACTGTTTTACGCCTTTTTCTTTTTGCTCTTACAGTGCAAAGTGGTATGTAAGGCCGTAGATTTTTTTTTGTATCCATTAACATCTGTGTCTTCTGTGTGAGATTGTAGTCAAGAAGTACTGTACAAGACCAGAGTTCATATGTTTTTAATTAAATGTACATCATTCCAGTAGATACCTAGATATGTGGTTTTGTGATACGTATACAGGACTTAGGCTTTCCAATCCTGATTTGCTTTGGTAGCACTGTTTTTTTTTTTGTTTTTTTGTTTTTTTTTAAATAACATGTCTTATGTCCTCACAATACTTTCACTTGTCAAAATTAATTAGCACAATAATTTGAGAGGGAAAGCTTGACAATATGTATTCTCTGGAAGCATTTACAGTACTGTGCAAAAGTCTTAGGCACCTGTATAACATTCTGTACAGATAAGATTATTTCAAAAATAATTCAATGAAAGGTCCTTGTAGAGACTTTTTGATCAAACAAAGGTCGCCGAGAGGCTTAGGTTGGCTCGTTGCTGTCTCACTCGTTCCATTGAATTCATGTCCAGTCGAACGTAAACTTGATGGTGTTTATTACGATCGAAGTCAAACGTTATTAAACGTGATGAAACTTATTCAAACAAACAAAACGAAAACATGACGTGGCGTACGGTTAACAGAAAATATCCTGACCCCCTCTCTCTCTGTCCTTCCTGTCCAAGGCCCTCCCCCCACCTTTGTAGGTAAAACCACACCCACACAAACGATTAGGACCACAATCAAAAAATTATTAGACAATAAGCAAAGGAAGATATACAGGCTCATAAGCAATAAATATAAACATACAAACAAAATTAACATGATGAAATATTATGGCTCATACAGTCATAAATAAACATACTATACATTTTACATTACATTTTAGTAATTTGGCAGAATGGTTAAAAACTGAAACAAATCAATATTTTTTGTGACCACCCTTCGGCGTTAAAACTGCATCACTTCTCTGTGATGGCCAATGCTGTCCTGCAATTCTATAAGACAACCAGCAGGGAGGTTGTTCCAAACAGGTTGGAGAACTTGCCACAGTTCTTCTGCAGACTTTGGTTGGTTCCTTGCTTCCGATCTCAGACAGCCTACATCAAGTGTAAAAAGTAGTAAATTGCTTACAGTAACATGTTACTTTTTCTTAATTAAATAGAAAAATGTCTCTGTCTCTCTTTTGGAAAATATGAAAAAATTAATATTTGGAAATCTCAAATGTGTTATTTTATACTAACACACACAAAAAAATTAAGATATATATGATAAAGTCTAGGGTGCCTAAGACTTCTGCATGGTATTGTATGTAGAAATCAGTTGAACAGTTGGTACTGTGTATATATGAATATGGATGAAATAAACGTTTAAAACTGCTTAAAGTGTCAACGTTTCGCGCAGGAAATTCTGAGGGCGGCGGAGGCGGGGTTGGCGGGGTTGGAGGGGGACCTGCGCACTCGTACTGATGCTGATGTCGAGAAACAGAAAACGGCATGTCGCGCAATAGAATGGGAAACTCACATCGCGCAATGTTATTTGAAAACCGGCAAATGCCACTGTTCGACTTCACCCTGCGACGCAGTCGGATTTCTTATTTTTATTTTTAATCGATTGTTATTTTTTTAATCCATCGTTAGTTACGCACTAACTAACAACTGCGAGAAACACTGGATTTTGTCTGCTGTATGATAGGTGTATTCATTTCCAGAAAATATCACTGAAATTATATTTCCACAGGCACAATAAAGCAAAATCATTCAGCCAATCCGGGAATTAATTTCATTGTGCCACAATGGGCTGAACTAATGTGTCCTTTTGCAGGTAGCCTCTATTAACACAGGTCAATATGTTACTTTATTCATTTTAATAATGGAGAGTACAATCAAAATGGCGGAGACGTGGGCTAATTTGAAGTATGAACCTTACTAAGAGGCAAGCAATCCGTTCACTGAAACAAGCATGATGTCTCTTTATTAATAGGTGGCACTAGACATAAAAGAAGCTGCAAAACTGCCATTCCACTCAGTATTAATTGTCAGTAGGTAAAACCACTCTTGTCTCTTGTTATTTCGATCACATGTCCCTGCGGAGGTTCATCGCTGTTCCCGTAGCAGGCAACACGTAGGAACTCCGTGACATACAGCAGGAGATCCCTGCAAAAGCACACGTTTAAGCTTACCCACCGGTTTTAGAGCACACTACAGATATTCTAATATTCTCAAAATGTGTGTGGCTTTCCACTGCAGATATTAACTCCAAAGTCAAACGGCTAAACATGGTCTTGAGAAAAGGTTTACGCGACAACTTGTTTTCTATTTTCCTGGTAGAAATACAAGAGTGTCACGCACGCATGCACACAGACACACACATGTAAAACAGAAAGCTAATAATATACAGTTGAGCTACTTACTGCGAAGTTACTCCAAGTTCTCGCATTCAATGAGAAATAACAGTCATGGGCTGATTCTTCAACCAAAATCTTTCAACGTCAGAAACGCCCATTTCCTCCACTTTATGTTTCTGTATAAATGTACATTAAATAAAACAAACAGGCCATAACATACACGGCTTCAGCACTACAGTCTATGCTTTCGCATCGTTTGAAAGATAGATCTGTAAAACGATGGCTGCACTGACATACGGATGCAATCATAACTAACGTACCATTCGATCATATTCACAGGGATAATCGTTTAATGTAGCAAACTACCTAGCTAGTGAACGAACGAACTATGTAGAAACTCCGAAAGGGAGCTTCCAGCAATACTTCAGAAGTACCATAATTTGTTTAAATGCGAGTTTGATAGCTAGCCGATGGTAAGGTTACCTACCAGCTGCCGAGTCGTTCCTTCCATCCTTGCTGAAAAAGAGAAAGAAATAAAGTTAAGGCTCGCTGTGGTGGAACCGGCAAACTGTAAAATGTAAAAATACGAATTGGGCGGAGCAGGAGGCGTGAACGAATCAACAGACAAGCGAGTGCGCGATAGCACACATTTTGGGTTGTCCTATGCAAATCAGTTTAAGCTTTTCACCAATCAGCTGGGGCTTTCAACCAGATTTCCCGAAATTGTTGTACTTTGTATACATGCTGTAAGTAAGCGGGACTGGGTGTCATAACACATATCACAAACCGGATACGAAATGTGGCGAAACTGCAGCGACTGCTTTACTCATGTATGAGAGAAAGTATTGTTCTTTATAACAGGTTTCATTTCCTTCCCCCCTGACACCCAAATCACCACACAGATCTCTGCCTGCTTGGCTGATATCTCTGCATGGATGACTTCCCATCACCTGAAGCTCAACCTTGCCAAAACTGAGCTTCTCTACATCCCTGCTAAGTCCTCTCCGTCAATCGACCTCTCACTGACTGTGGAGGACTTTGTAGTTTCCTCCTCCCGTACGGCAAAGAATCTTGGGGTGACTCTTGATAACTGCCTCTCCCTGGCTCCACAAGTATCCTCCACTGCCAGAACCTGCAGGTTCTTTCTGTTTAATATACGCCGCATCCGTCATCTCCTGACGGAGAAAGCCACCCAGCTCCTAGTCCAGGCGCTCGTCATTTCCCGCCTGGATTACTGCAACTCCCTCCTAGCCGGTCTCCCAGCGCGCCATCAAGCCCCTCCAGCTGGTCCAGAATGCTGCAGCCCGCTTGATCACCAGTCAGCCCAGGTCGGCTCATGTCACCCCGCTTCTCATTGGCCTCCACTGGCTTCCTATTGCCGCACGCATCCGATTCAAGGCCCTAGTGTTGGCATTTCAGGCTGCTAAGGGGACTGCCCCACATTACATACAATCCCTGATCACTCCCTACTCCCCAGCTAGACCACTCCGGTCTGCCAGCTCTGGTCGCCTTACGATTCCCTCTCTACGGGCACCTGGCGGTCGAGCTGCACGTTCACGCCTGTTTTCCGTTCTGGTTCCTCAGTGGTGGAATGACTTGCCTACCACTGTCAGGACAGCAGAATCCCTCCCCCTATTTCGACGCAGACTCAAAACACACCTCTTCAAACTCTACCTTAGTCCCCCCTCCTGATTTACCCCGCCCCCCCCTTCTGATACCCCTATCCCTGTCTAACCCCCCCCCCAAAAAAAAAAAAAATTAAAAAAAAAAAAAAAATTTAAAAAAAATTGCACTTATGATGACGACTATATGTTTAGAACAGCAGTCCAGGTGTATTTTTCTAGTTCTGGATGTGATGCTTTGACTTGTGGTAGAACCTATGCACTTGTAAGTCGCTTTGGATTAAAAGCGTCTGCCAAATGACTAAAATGTAAAAATGTAAAATGTAAATAAAACACTGCAGGAATACTTTAAAATGTTGAATTTATCACGATTGGTGGGAATTATTGATATAATTGAAAATGTACAAACTGAAATATCCAACTGTATATATATTTTTTGGCCAAATGGGTTCAAGAACCCGGAACCTCTGATGGTGGTATCATACCGTACCCGTGTCTGCCAGGCCCGTGTCTGCCTGGTGGCGGCGGGGATGCCTGTGTCTGCCTATGGCCCGTGTCTCCGTGTCTGCCGGGCTCGTGGGGGTTCCCCGTGTGTGCTAAAATAATTCTGCTTAGCTGGAATTTTAATGTGACGAAATTACTGTTTTTGTGGCCTTTAAGGGCTCATTTTACCAGCATTCCATCAATGTTAAATGAAAATGTGGTTTTATTGGTTATTCAAAATCTTTACATTTTAAAAATATTATTCTTCTTTTTTTATTATTATTTTTAAACACACTCAATAACACACCCATTTAAACAGACATTTAAACTAATGAGACAAAGACATCAAAAGAATGAAAACAAACTTCAAGAAATAGTGATTACAAAATAAGAAAAACTTAGCAAAATCAATATCTTATCCAAAAAAACAAAAACAAAGGTGGTTCTAAAAGACCGAAAAAGTAGAATTTTACTCAGGTTTTGCTGTCCCGAGAGGCTTCTGTGTCCCTTGGCGGGTGGACTACATGATGAACTCATCCGAATGGTCCACGCCCCACTTGCCTCTAGCCAGGTTTCCGCTGCTGTGCGTGTCCGCCGGAGCCTGCTGGAGGAGGTTTTGTTTTGTTTCACGCCTCCTCTCCGCCCAATTCGTACTTTTCACATCATATACTTGTCCGTTCCACCACAGCGAGCCATTATTTCTTTCTCTTTTTCAGCAAGGATGGAAGGAACGACTCGGCAGCTGGTAGGTAACCTTAACATCGGCTAACTATCTAACTCGCCTATAAACAAATGAGGGTACTTCTGAAGTATTGCTGGCAGTTTCTACATAGTTCGTTAGTTTACTTGCTAGGTAGTTTGCTACATTAAACGATATTATCCCTGTGAATATGATCGAATGGTACGTTAGTTATGATTGCATCCGTATGTCAGTGCAGCCATCGTTTTATAGATCTATCTTTCAAACGATGCGAAAGCATAGACTAGTGCTGAAGCTGTGTATGTTATGGCCTGTTTGTTTTATATATTTAATGTACATTTATACAGAAACATAAACTGGAAGAAATGGGCGTTTCTGATGTTGAAAGATTTTGGTTGAAGAATCAGCCCATGACTGTTATTTCTCATTTAATGCAAGAACTTGGAGTAACTTCGCAGTAAGTAGCTCAACTGTATATTATTAGCTTTCTGTTTTACAGGTGTGTCTGCGTGCATGCGTGCGTGACACTCTTGCATTACTACCAGGAAAATAGAAAATAAGTTGTCGCGTAAACCTTTTCTCAAGACCGTGTTTAGCCGTTTGACTTTGGAGTTAACATGTGCAGTGGAAAGCCACACACATTTTGAGACAATTAGAATATCTGTAGTATGCCCTAAAACCGGTAGGTAAGCTTAAACGTGTGCTTTTGCAGGGATCTCCTGCTATATGCCACGGAATTCCTACGTGTTGCCTGCTACGGGAGCAGCGATGAACCTCAGCGGCACGAGCTTGTTCAGAAAACCTGTGGTTTCATCAGACAGTTAAATGCCCACGTGAGTATGAATTCATCATACTGTAAAAGTGTGTTATACATTGTGCAAAAAATCGGATTCATGAGTATGATTATTGTCACTGTATTTAGTAAATTGTAGTTTTAAAAGTTTATTTCATCCATATCCATATATACAGTACCAATTGTTCAGGCAATCGTTTGTATTTGTACCATTTTATGGTCACTTAGCAGGCATTGCTACAGATATGCAACAAGCTGGTAATCATAAAGGATTGCCTGAATGGACACTGAGGAATAATTATCGTGTTTTCTTTTGTGGTTTTTTTTGTAGAACTGGAATCTGACCTTCACAGACTCAGGTCATCCCGTGTTGGTTGACATCCCACCATTCTGCTCAAGAGTCCAGGACTGGTGAAAGGAGCAGAGGGGTGTGAGGTGGCCAAAAAACTGGCAAAAACAAGGAATCAACTAACTGTACATTTTTCTCAATAAACAGAATACTGAGAAATCTTGTACAAATTATGTACATTTTTGGTGATTTCTGCATACAGTACTGTGCAGAAGTCTTAGGCACCCTAGACTTTATGATATATATGTTGTTTTTTTTTTGCGTGTGTTAGTATAAAATAACACATTTGAGATTTCCAAATATTCATTTTCCAAAATATTAAATTTTTCAGATACATTTTTGTATTTAATGAAGAAAAAATAACATTAATTTAAGCAATTGACTTTTTACATAAACACTTGATGTAGGCTGTCTGAGATCAGAAGCAAGGAGCCAACCAAAGTCTGCAGAAGTGTGGCAAGTTCTCCAACCTGTTTGGAACAACCTACCTGCTGGAAGTGATGCAGTTTTAACGCCGAAGGGTGGTCACAAAAAATATTGATTTGATTCAGTTTTTAACCATTCTGCCAAATTACTAAAATGTATAGTATGTTTATTTAGGACCTTTCATTGAATTATTTTTGAAATAATCTTATCTGTACAGAATGTTATACAGGTGCCTAAGACGTTTTGCACAGTACTGTAAATGCTTCCAAAGAAAACATATTGTAAAGCTTTCCCTCTCAAATTATTGTGCTAATTAATTTTCACATCTGAAAGTATTGTGAGGACATACGACATGTTATTAAAAACAACAACAAAAAAAACAATCAGTGCTACCAAAGCAAATCAGGATCGGAAAGCCTAAGTACTGTATACGTATCACAAAACCACATATCTGTGTATCTACTGGAATGATGTACATTTAATTAAAAAAGTATGAACTCTGGTCTTGTACAGTACTTCTTGATTACAATCTCAAAGTTTTAGCCTGCAATCAATTGTCAAAAAAGTACCCAGTGTCAGAGCAGTATGGGAATCTTACTATTTTCAGGGCATACAATGGGCTCCAGAATTATTGGAATTATTATTAATATAAATTGAGAAAAAAGGCTGCATATAAAAAAACAACATGGATAATCATCTATATTTTATGTTCAAACATAAGGGAAAACATGTTACTTTATTTCAATTAATTTACTCTCAAGTACTGATGTTTTTTTTTTTTTGGTAATCAAATTTTTCTGAAAGCCACAGGTGCCAAAATTATTGGCGCCCCTAACAATTATTGTAAATAAAAACAAATTGAAATTGGCAATCCAATTTTACTTAATTTTGTTAATCTTAGTCTACTGGAATTATATCGTGTCACTGCATCACTTCCTGTTTCACTAGAGTATGAAAATTATGTAACACACATGCAAAATCAGCATGGGAAAAGCCAAAGAACTCTCAATTCAGAAGACACAGATGGTAATGGATACAAGAAAAGGGGCTAAACATACCACTTTACACTGTAAAAATGCGTAAAACACATGAAATGATTGCAATTTTGTCAGGAAGCGCATCATATCTCCACGGATGGGAAGGAAGATGGTGAGGGAGGCCATAAGTACAAGGATCACAGTTTAGAAATTGCAGAGTGATTGTGTCTTGGGGTTACCAAGTCTCAAAAAGAACTATAAAATAGCTCCTCCATACAGACAGCCCTTACTGAGCACAGTAAACTAAACCAAACAGCTTGAGTTTGCCAAACCTCATTAGAATAATCACTAGAAGAGAGGGCTATGGTCCGATCAGATCAAAATTTACCACACACAATTGACTGGTTTAGCGGCAAAATGGAATGCATACAAGGAAAGGCATCTCATACCTATTGTCAAATATGGCGGCAGGCAGAGCTAGTGAGCGGAGCGGAGAGGAGCGCGAGCGACCGAGGAGCGGAGCGGATGGAATTTTGTTGGAGCGCGGAGCGCTTTTTAATTTAGAGGCCGGAGCGGCCGCTCTGTTTCGCTCCAATTTCGCTCCGCTCACCGCTCACACCATGAGTCTGAGGCATGCCCAAATCCACCCAGAATTCATTTCTTCCTAATACAACCAAGACCGTTAAACTTCAAAAATGGGCCATTGTAAACTCGTTCCTGGAGATTGAGTTCGCAAAATATTTTAGAAAGGAAACTGATAAGTCATACAAGTGCACTATTCCTACCAAACAACTAGATACCAACAATATAGAGCAAGAACAACCATGTGGTGACATTATTTCAGTGAGTAAAGATTCATTTTGGAATCTAAGAAGACTCATTTCGCGGAAACATGAGCGTGTGCGACGCGAACACACGCAGAGCAAAGAAAACGTGAGCAATGTGAATATGCTTCATATCAAGTAGAAGGTTAAATTAAATACAGGCTAATAATACAAAGAAATTAGTTTTGCCATTCAAAGTAGGCCTAATACGATTTAAATTTTTTTTACTTATCGCTGTTCATGAAATTGTATTTCATTTTTTAGGCTTATGTGTATCGACGTTGCCTTTCTTTAAAAAGAAAGGTTCCGTGAGTGTAAATAGTTCTTTAGGATATAAGTTTTCTGTTTAAGGTGACAATTCGGCTTGTAGATTATTTCTCCCTCTTTTAAATTGGAGCGAGCGTGGAGCGATTTCACTGGAGCGGAAGGATTTTTAAGTGGAGCGCGGAGCGAAATTGAGCGGAGCTGCCTGACGCGAATTTGAGCGGAGGAGCGGCCGAGTGAACAGCCACCTGAGCGAGGAGCGGGATATTCTGACCGTTCAGCTCCTCTCACTAGCTCTGGTGGGAGGTCATTGATGTTTTGCTGCCAGTGGTCCAGGGACAATATTCAAGATCAATGGCACAATGAATTCAACAAAGTACCAGGAAATCTTGGCTGAAAATTCCGTTACCTCTGCTAGGTGACTAAGACTTGGCAGTTGGTAGATTATCCAAACATACATCAAAATCCACACAGAAGGTAAAAAAACAACCATATTCTGCAATGGCCATTTCAGTCTCCAGACTTAAATCCCATCAAAAACCTGTGGCCTGAACTGTGGTCTGACGGGGGTATCCCAAGGACATCAAGGATTCTGAAAAGTTCTGCATGGAGGAATTGTCAAAAATCCCATTCAAATGTGTTCTCTAACCAAATTAATCTTAAATAAACATATTAAATCACAGGTGTCAATAATTGTGGAATCTGTTTCTATTTTTTTGGTTGATTCCAACGAATCATTAATAAAGCACATTACTTTGCATATGTGGGAAAATAAAGCTTATGTCAGTAACTATTATTTTTTAATTGACAGCATATTGTGCATATTAATCAAGGGTGCCAATAATGCTGGAGCCCACTGTAACTGTCAACCTGGCTGATGCCTCTTGTCTTTATACAGCAAACTGTAGAATCGAAGAAACTGTAGATCTTTGATTTCCCAGATAGCAGCTCCAGCCCGGAGTTGCTTGCGGTCTCGATTATTGTAGTTTTTGATGTTAATTCCAATTTAGCTATGAAAAATATGGCTCATAACAACCAAATAAAAAAATACTTAGCCAAGTGGCATGTTAATGATAATGGCCTGTTAATGGCTATATATTAAAGAGGAAATTACCTTTTAGATATTTGCTGAGGACCCCCTTAATTTGCCAAGACTCCTGATTTGATGGCCTTCTCTGATTACTTTCATTTTAAGGTTTGGTTCAGAACAGTGGAACCAGGAACTTGTAGATGATCTTGCTCTTTCCTGGCTCATTCACACTGCTAGGTTAGGATTTTCTCTCTTACTACCTGATCAACTAGAATCAAGACATAAGGTGTAGACACCCACTCACTCCCTTGAGTGTACTCAGTACGCTGAAGTCTGAAGGTCTCAGCTGGCGGTAGCATCACACACCCCAAGCTTTACTGAGGCCTGTTGCACCAGCAAAACGCATTCAAAACGAATAACACAAGCAACAATGGGAAAAAAAAACAAATACCACAACCAGTTATTGATCATGTTATGGTTTTTTGCGTGTGATAAAAAGGATTTGCATGTGCTACAGGTCTTAGTAAGCCAGGCCCTTATCGTCCCTGGTCCTGACGAGCCTTCAGAGCCAAGATGGCTTTTCTGTAGAGGTCTGTCGGAGAAAGAAACAGTCATTTGTGTCCTGTTAAATAAACAACTTCCAATAAGTAGCTTATTTTTGGTACATTTCTTCCTACATTTCTTCCTCCACAGGAGTACAGAAATGTGGGAGAAACAGAGCTCTTACCAAAAGTAGCAGAAAGGTCCACTGGTTGAGAATATCCGGCTGGAATCTGTTCAGTGTTAATTTTGTTTTTCCCCTTCACTTTTACCATCTTTCTCTTTTTTTTTTTTTCTCCTTTTCCTGTGTGAGAAAAACACCATTTTGTTGCGTTAGTTCAGACTGCAGAAAAGCAAGCAAAAACATTCTGAAAAAACCTTAGGGCCCGATAAAACAGAATGTAATTAAATTCTGTTTAATTTAATATACAGTACTGTGCAAACGTTTTAGGCAGGTGTGAAAAAATGCTGTAAAATAAGAATGCTTTCAAAAATAGTAATGTTAATTGTTTATTTTTATCAATGAAGAACAAAAGCATAAACAGAAGAAGTGAATGAACAGAAGAAAAATCTAAATCAAATCAATATTTGGTGTGACCACTCTTTGCCTTCAAAACAGCATCAATTCTTTTAGGTATACTTGCACACAATTTTTCTCGGTATATAGGTTGTTCCAAACATCTTGGAGAACTAGCCACAGTTCTTCTGTGGATTTAAGCAGCCTCATATGCTTCTGTCTCTTCATGTACAGTGCATCCGGAAAGTATTCACAGCACTTCACTTTTCCCACATTTTGTTATGTTACAGCCTTATTCCAAAATTGATTAAATTCATTTTTTCCCTCCAAATTCTACACACAATACCCCATATTGACAACGTGAAAAAAGTTTTTTGGAGATTTTTGCAAATTTATTAAAAAAAAAAAATTAAGAAATCACATGTACATAAGTATTCACAGCCTTTGCCATGAAGCTCAAAATTGAGCTCAGGTGCATCCTGCTTCCACTGATCAACCTTGAGATGTTTCTACAGCTTAATTGGAGTCCACCTGGTAAATCCAGTTGATTGTACATGATTTGGAAAGGCACACACCAGTCTATATAAGGTCCCACAGTTGACAGTGCATGTCGGAGCACAAAATAATTGTCTGTAGACCTCCGAGACAGGATTGTCTCGAGGCACAAATCTGGGGATGGGTACAGAAAACTTTCTGCTGCTTTGAAGCGTCCAATGAGCACAGTGGCCTCCATCATCCGTAAATGGAAGAAGTTCGGAACCACCAGGACTCTTCCGAGAGCTGGCCACCCGTCTAAACTGAGCAATCGGGGGAGAAGGGCCTTAGTCAGGGAGGTGACCAAGAACCCGATGGTCACTCTGTCAGAGCTCCAGCGTTCCTCTGTGGAGAGAGGGGAACCTTCCAGAAGGACAACCATCTCTGCAGCAATCCACTAATCAGGCCTGTATGGTAGAGTGGCCAGACGGAAGCCACTCCTTCGTGAAAGGCACATGACAGCCCGCCGGGAGTTTGCCAAAAGGCACCTGAAGGACTCTCAGACCATGAGAAACAAAATTCTCTGGTCTGATGAGACAAAGATTGAACTCTTCGTCGTGAATGCCAGGCGTCATGTTTGGAGGAAACCAGGCACCGCTCATCACCTGGCCAACACCATCCCTACAGTGAAGCATGGTGGTGGCAGCCACCGGCAGGAACTGGGGGACTAGTCAGGATTGAGGGAAAGGTGAATGCAGCAATGTACAGAAACATCCTGGATGAAAACCTGCTCCAGAGCGCTCTTGACCTCAGACTGGGGCGATGGTTCATCTTTCAGCAGGACATTCAAGCCAAGATATCAAAGGAGTGGCTTCAGGACAACTCTGTGAATGTCCTTGAGTGGCCCAGCCAGAGCCCAGACTTGAATCCGATTGAACATCTCTGGAGAGATCTGAAAATGGCTGTGCACCGACGCTCCCCATCCAACCTGATGGAGCTTGAGAGGTGCTGCAAAGAGGAATGGGCGAAACTGCCCAAAGATAGGTGTGCCAAGCTTGTGGCATCATATTCAAAAAGACTTGAGGCTGTAATTGCTGCCAAATGTGCATCAACAAAGTATTGAGCAAAGGCTATGAATACTTATGTACATGTGATTTCTTAGTTTTTATTTTTAATAAATGTGTTAAAATTTCAAAAAAACTTATTTCATGTGATTATGTGGTGTTGTGTGTAGAATTCTGAGGGGAAAACATGAATTTATTCCATTTTGGAATAAGGCTGTAACATAACAAAATGTCGGAAAAATGAAGCGCTGTGAATACTTTCCGGATGCACTGTAATCCCAGACAGACTCAATGATGTTGAGATCAGGGCTCTGTGGGGGCCATACCATCACTTCCAGGACTCCTTGTTCTTCTTTACGCTGAGGGTAGTTCTTAATGACATTGGCTGTGTCTTTGTCCTGCTGCAGAATAAATTTGGGGCCAATCAGATGCCTCCCTGATGATATTGCATGATGGATAATTATCTGCCTGTACTTCTCAGCATTGAGGAGACCAAATCCCCAACAGAAATGCAGCCCCAAACTTGTAAGGAACCTCCACCATGCTTCACTGTGTCCTGCAGACACTCATTCTTGTACCACTCTCCAGCCCTTCAGTGAACAAACGTCCTGATACAGCCAAAAATTTCAACTTTGACTCATCAGTCCAAATATTTCATTTTGACTCATCAGTTCAGTTTCTGCACCCCAGTTCCTGTGTTTTCGTGCATAGTAGAGTCGCGTGGCCTTGTTTTCACACACCAAATATTGATTTGATTTAGATTTTTCTTCTGTTCACTCACTTTGCATTTTGTTAATTGATAAAAATGTTTTTGAAAGCATTCTCACTTTACAGCATTTTTTTCACACCTGCCTAAAACTTTTGCACAGTACTGTATATTAATACTCATCTTAGGGGATCATTTAAAGAGGACAATATATATTGTATATACATTATGTAACATGCATGAATATCTGTGTGTATCTGTGTACTATTTGCACATATATACACGTAAATGTATATGTATAAAACTGAGTATATAAGGCTCTAATTCCTACACGAATTACACATTATAATATTCATATAATGACCGAAAAAATGTATGTATGTACATTCGGTGAATGATGACTACCTTTCTTTGTGTTTGATTGTTCGATGTCAGGTGTCTCTGGGAGCTCCAGAGTCTGTTCTTTCATTTGGGTCATGCAGGCCGGCTTTGCGCGGTTACGCGGTACCAGGGCAGCGCTGGCTTTCTCCTTTTGCTCACTGTGTTCTTGCTCTGCCTCAGCATCCCCCGGCTCCTCCTCTTCCTCCCTCTTGCCAGTGCTGTTCTTCATGGCATCCTTAGTCTTCACCTGCTGCTTCTTCCTCTTCACCTTCTTTCTCAAAGTGTTTTCCTGTAATTGGTTGCAGCAGATGGATGGGTTCAGAAGCAAGAGCAATACTATAATCCATTACATTACAATAACGGCATTTGGCAAACACTCTTATCCAGAGCGACGTACAACAAAGTGCATACCCATAACCAGGGATGAGTGCGCTGAAAGACCCTAGAGGGAAGTACAATTTCATCTGCTACCTGCACAACAAAGATAAGGACCAGGGCCTATTTGAATTATTTTTTTTTTTTTTTTTCTTTTATTGTTTTAACAAACAAACAAAGCAAAAGTATGACCAAACCCTTTAACTAGCCAAACTAAAAATACTGATGCACAAAAAAGTTAATCACAGAAAGACAACAATTAAGGTTCACAGGAAAGTAGGGAGGGACGGGGAGAGGTGCTGCTTGAAGAGGTGCGTCTTCAGTTTGCGCTTGAAGGTGGGAAGAGATTCTTCAGTTATGACCTCAACGGGGAGTTCGTTCCACCACCGTGGAGCCAGAACAGACAGTAGTCTTAGGTGAGGTGGAAGTTCGGAGAGGGGGAGGTGCCAAGGGGCCTGTGGAGGCTGAACGAAGAGGTCTGGCAGGGGTGTAGGGTTTGATGATTTTTTGTAGGTAAGCTGGGGAAGACCCCTTAACTAGCACCAATGTTTTGAATTTGATGCGAGCCATGACAGGCAGCCAGTGGAGGGAAGTAAGCAGGGGGGTGACATGTGAGTATTTGGGAAGGTTGAAGACCAGACGAGCTGCTGCATGTTTACTTTCGGTTATAATACCAGGAAAATATTGGAATCGATAAGGAAACAAATCAATAAATAAGACTGATAAAGCTGTAGATAGTGAGAGGGAGGCAAGCACTCACCTTTTCCAGGACATTTTGAATGGGCTCCAGTTTGCTCCTTGGTTGAGGTAACTTTTCTTTCTGGGGACGCGATAGACCAGTTTCAGGCTTGCTGGTGTGGATTCTACATCAAAGCACAGCACACACAACACAGTGAATTAATTTATTGTCCTGGGACTACCTGCTCTCTGCGAAGCTGAAATCCCCCCTGAAAGCCCGTAATAATCACTGATTGGGCTTGTTTTATGAACAATAATAATTATCTAGATTTCACAAAGCCTAAGACCAGGTCTGACTATAACCTCAGAGTAGTCAGAAGGCATTAGCTTGGGCCGCTCACCTGTCCTCTTTGGACTTGCGCCCTTTCTCATTTTTGCCATGCCTGTCTTTTTCCTCGGAGTCCAGGGGCTGCCTGTTATCCCGTGAGACACGAGCACACAATTCGGGGTAGTCCAGACTCACAGCTCGCAGTAACCAACGCAGGCCCTGTAGCGTCTTCCTGTCCGACCACCTCCGGACATCCAGCATGGCGGAGCATGACTCCTAAGGGGCAAGACACCACACCGCTAAGCACTGACGTCTGCCCCTAGGCTCTTTTTGTGTGGTATCAAACCCAGACATTATCATCTGGGTCACCTTACATATGATCTGATTCAAACCAAATCAGATGACATTATTACATTACAGTATTGGCATTTGGCAGACGCTCTTATCCAGAGCGACGTACAACAAAGTGCATACCCATAACCAGGGATAAGTTCGCTGAAGGACCCTAGAGGGAAGTACAATTTCAACTGCTGCCTGTACAACAAAGATAAGGACGAGGGCCAATTTCTTTCTTTTTCTTCTTTTTTTTGAACAAACAAACAAACAAACAACAGAGCAAAAGTGACCAAAATTAACAATCCAAACACTGCTTACCTAGCCAACTAAAAATACCGATACACAAAGCAAGTCACAGAGACAACAATTAAGGTTCACAGGGAGGTAGGGAGGGATGGGGAGAGGTGCTGCTTGAAGATGAAACGTTGAACCAAGGTCCTGACCTTTAACTGTCATTAAAGATGCCACGACAGGGAGTTCCCTAAAATTCCAAATTCTGACTAAATTCAAAACCGTGGCTCTGGCTCAACCTGCCACCTAATCATCCCCTGATTTAACTGGCAAAAACCTTGTTCTCTCCCTCTTCGTCTCAGCTGGTGTGTGGTGAGCGCTCAGGTGCAAAATGGCAGCCGTGCATCACCCAGGTGGGTGTTACGCATTGGTGGTGGTTGAGGCGAGTTTCCCCCTCATCACTGTAAGTGTTTTTGAGTGTCTAGAAAAACACTGTATAAATATAATGATCTATCTATTTATTTAAATGGGTGGCAGACCACTCTAATAATACTGTATATCCAGAAGGAAGGGGGAGGGATATACCCTAAGAAGGAACTATAAAACCATAAAACCACCAAAACAATATCTAATAAATATATATTGCGTGCTGTCTCAAGAGATGGGTCTTCAGATTGAGTCACAATGATTATGCAGTCCAACGACAGAAGCAGGGCCAGTCATGACTGGGAGGAGTGACGAAGGAAGGACTGCCAGTAATCCAGAGGCAATGTTTTCTAAAATTTCATTTCACACCCTCTGACTCATTCTTCGCTTCATCTATGTTTCATCAACCTTCAAATATGTTATCTGCATCTGTATGTTGTGTGACTGTCTAAAGGTAATAATCAGCAAAGTGGAAATACCAGATCTAACTGACTGTGTTAGCAGGCTGCATGCTCTTGTGTAATTGCACTCACAATGTGGCAGAAAGACCGGCTGTGATTGACCAGTTTCTCCAAGGTCAGGGCCTCGATCAACTCGCTTCCCATTAAAGCACCCATCTTGTCCTGCTTGTTAGCCAGCCTAAAACACACACATACAAAAAGCACATTCACAGCGTCATTACGCACTTCCCCACACGTGGGTAAAAAAATAAAGAAATCACATGCTCTGCTCCAAAACATGCAATGTCACAAGCTGCTGCTTACAAAGCAATTCTGAATGTTTGGTGTTGTGGGAAAGTGTTACATTTCTGGTGTGCATTTTAGAAAATATAAACATGACCTTTGTTAAAATCAAACCAGACAAAGAGTTACATTTGTGTGTTAAATGCTGAGACTTAATTTTGGGTGTTAACTGCCTGCATTTGGCAAATTGGCAACAGCCACCTGATTCCCACCCACTCACTCAATCCCCAATTTCTATTTCATTGTATTTTTGCCTTTGTATAAAACATCATGTTTTGTGTACTAGAATTCATACATCATGAGTTACAACTAACACTGGAACATTAGTTGCAGTTGTAATGTGTGGTTATTTGCAATACTGTCACCTTCCAGTCTGGCCTTTCTACACTGACCTCTCTCATTAACAAGATGTTGCCCACAGAACTGCTGCTCACTGGATGTTTTTAGTTTTTCGCACCAGTCTCTGCAAACTCTAGAGATTGTTGTGCGTGAGAATCCCAGGAGAATCCCAGGAGATAAGCAGTTTCTGAGATTGTCTGGCACCATCATTCCATGGTCACTTAGATCACATTTCTTCCCCAATCTGACATTTGGTCAAACAACAGCTGAACCTCTTGACCATGTCTGCATGCTCTTAGGCATTTAGTTGCTGCCACATGTTTGGCTGATTAAATATTTGCATTTTCAAGTTGGTGTACAGGTTTAATAAATGGCTCACTGAGTGTATATTTCCAGTCTCTAGAATATGGAATATAAAAAAACCCTAAACTGCAAAAATTAATGAAGTTGTAAACTTAAAAAAAATACCACTAAGCATTAGGTAGTCCTCGACTGCAGTGATAGCTCTTGGATCGCTAACCACTGCAGTTGCAGTAGAGGACTACCCATAATGCAAAATAATAACTTTGTTATAGTTTGCAATTTTGCTGTTAAATAATAATAATAGAAATAATAATTGCTTAATTGTGTGTTTCTGACATTATCTTCTACACTGCTTATATTAGGTAAGCACTAATTATTTGCCATTTATGCAATACATCTGCTTTACACAGATTTACAATATTGTTTTTAAAACTCCTGAAATAGTCAAATATCTGAACACTTTATAAGTGTAGGAATTTAACACTTGGAAAAATAAACTCAATGTTGTCAAGTCAACACTCAGAAGGTGTTCAGTTTTGATATTCAACATGGTGTTCAACACTATCAAAAGTGTTAACACTTGTCCCACATGTACAAAATGTGTTGATTTCGACACCCGCAGTGTTAAATTTACTGTTTGAGAGAGGGGAACATTTCACACATGTAGCACCAGTTAATCAAATTTGGGCATTTGAATGGGGGAGGTTGCTGAGAGACAACCATCACAGCTGACTGAATCCCTTCCTGGGCAACATTGTCACCTATTTTCTGTTGCCCTGTGATTGCTTGCACACTCTGGGTTTGATACCAGACGGCAGAATCTATCGATACACTGGAGCAGTGAACCATCCAGCAGCCCTTAGCCATTTGAAAGGATGAAATGTGCGTTAGCCATTTGAAATCTGAGAGAGAAAACAGAGCGAGATCCTTACACAAGGAGGGGCTTGCCTGCCACCCTGGGCTGCTTCAGCAGGTCTGACAGGACCACCTTGACCTGTTGAAGCCGCACTCGGTCACTAGAGTCCACCACAAATATGATCCCGTGAGCTTCACTGTAGTGGTCCCTCCAGGCCTGGTGGGATTCAGGAGCTCCAGCCATATCCAGCAGGGTCACCAGGAAGTGGTCCACTCTCAGCTCTGTGCGGACGCATGCCTGCGTGGGGCTTACTTCACCGGGAAAAGCTACAGAGAGGGGTCACATTAATGACGAGATTAGATGGCACTTTAGTGATCCCACAAGGGTAAATACAGGTTGCCTCAACACTCAACAACAGTTAGAAAGTTAAAAACAAAAAGAAAGTCGCACAATAAAAATGAAAATACATACCTTACACAACTTTGCATTTAATCAATCAATGAGCTTGAATTATTGTACGGTTATACAATGTTTTGGAGTGTCCGTCAACTGCATATTTTGAAACCCGAATTTAAGGACTATAAACACAGGCAGAGGGAATATGTCAGTAAATCTTTTTCAATGATAGGAAGGGATTTACAATGGCCTTGTAACAATGTTGTAACACAAAAGTCTTACCTATTGCACCTTTAAGTATCTTTCTGAAGGGTGTCCTACCTGGGAATTCAACCTGCGGCCTACAGTTGCCGTGGCATTGAGAAAATTTGCTGTGTGTTGGCAGTACACACAACAAATGACTTTCTCACAGATTCAATGCCACGGCAACTCATGCACATTGCATTCTTGTAACGGTTAGCCGCTCCCCATATCAGGGTACCTTTCATGAGTCCCCTGATCATGGATGTTTTCCCTGCATTGTCAAGACCAACAACCAACACCGTGACCTTCCTGGAAAACATAAGTTTGAGATTGGTCAGAATCACTGTTAGCTGAAGGTAAAAGGAATGCTTGCAATGGTGACAGCAGGACGTTAGAGGGTTTGTAATTACAGAGTGTGTTTCTTTAGTCCAGTAACCACAGACATAGACCGTGGTTAATGGGCTGATTACCTGCCACATCTACTTTACAAAACCATACATTTCACTATTTCTGCAATTGTATTGGCAAATACCAATATTTAACCATTTTACTTGTCAGCACAGCAGGAAACATCTGTACAGTACAGCAGGAAACATTGTCAGATACAGGAACTGAATTTGACCATTTCTATTTTTCTGAATATGCACAACAAAAATGTATGATCTACATTTTGTTTTGGGGAATTTTACCAGGTAATTTATTGGTCCAGTTGTATCAACAACATAAAGTAAAACAACAACAACTCAGTTTTGTATACATTTATAAAGGCAGTGAGTTGATACACACACTCAACCATAATACAGTATTTTTATAGTTTTGTTCAAGAAAATAAGGTACAAACTGAACAACTCTCTCAAGAGTCCATCGGGGACCATCACTGCAACCAGTGGTCGCAGTAACATTCGGTTCATGAATTAAATATATTTGAAGTGTAACAATGACCATAGTCAATGTCAGGCAATGTTAGAACGTTCATGAACATTCTGCGATTTCAGTTGAGTGCCGGTGTACAAACCAGTCTAGTCTGAGGCAGCATTGATGGGTTACTCAGGGCTTACTGCTATCAGGACTGAGGTTGGCCGAAGCTCTCTCACCGAATGGGCTGCTGGAATTTGGAGACCCAGCTGCAGCAGTTGCTCATCAGGTTGAACATGTTTTGGTGTGAAGAGCACAGTCACCATTTTCCCTTCAGGCCATATCTGGGGGCATAAAAATGATCATCATGTCTTTGTCTCCAAGCCATATCTGACTCATACACACAGATATTATCTAGCAAATAAAAAGCGTGTCAGATTCAAACACAGAATAAGTAGAGGAGCATCAAAACAAACAGTTATGATAATATTCATACAACTTCTCTTTGAGGGAGTTAAAGTGCAACACATTCTAAAAGGAAGTTTCGGCAGTGAAATTCAGTATTCTTAAATCAGATATGAAACAATACATCTGTGATATAATGTGTATATGACTGTGTATAAGTTCCAGTGTCATCAACTAAAATGTATATTTGTCAATGTATTCATTTTCAGTTTCAGTTTCAGTTTATGTGCTGGTGTTGCCATTGGCACATCATGATCACAACAGCAGACCAGTGAGTTGCTTGTTCACAGTTCTGCTTATAGCCGCTATTTTTATTATACCTTACTTTTGCATTTATTAGTAAATTCGTGGCATTTTATATAGCATTTATAAGTTGAAAACTAAAATGTGATGCCCCAGGCTTGGTGGGAATCACACTGAGAAGAGGTAGGAAATGGAAGTGGATACTGAACAAGGGATGATGAGTGGTTAATTGATTAATGTCATAGTATCTACGCCAGAGGTGTCCAATCTTATCCTAAAGGGGCCGGCGTGGGTGCAGGTTTTTGTTTTAACCCAGCAATAACACACCTGATTATACTAATGAGCTCATCATGGTCTTTAATCAAGACCTTGACGATTAGAATCAGCTGTCTTAGTCCTGTGCTAAAACAACAACCCGCACACACACCGGCCCTTTCTGGATAAGATTGGACACTCCTGATCTACGCTGATCAAATGTTAGTCGGTTAATAAGTGTTAGTAATTAGGAATGGCCGAGCAGTGGTAGGTGAGACTAATGACGGGAATGTTAATTGATTAGTTAGTTAATATCTACTCCGGTCTAATGTTAGTTTGATTAATAATGGTTAGTACTGTACAAGGGAAAAACTAAGAATATCTGAAACGGCAGAGACAGTAAGGGAACAGCAGAAATACATGCAACACAAAACAGCGCAGGGATAATGCAGAAGTGTAGATAAAAACGTGATAAAGTAAGATAGTGTGAAAACTACGGATAGAATATTATTCTTAATATTAAGGATAGTCAGAAACACCCTGAAACGTGACGCGGAAAGCAGAACCTGACATAAAAGAGTAGTGCAAGACAACACTCTTTGTGAAAGGTTTTTTTTGATGATGACAGGTACATTCCTGCACTGCTATTTATGAGTCACTGTTTATGAACCGAGTGATTGCGTTACATTGTTGTCATTTAGAAACATTTCATCACCTTTCAGTGAGCATGATTACTGAAAGTTTACAGTTTAACAATATGACAACTCGAATGTGTGTTACAATAAATAAATAAATAAATAAATAAATAAATAAATAAATAAATAAATAAATAAATAAATAAATAAATAAATAAATAAACAGATCAGATGCAGTATGTCTGAGGAGCAGAAAGACCCAGTAGCAGATAAACTGGATATGAACTAGCTGTCCTGTTAATTTGTTCCATCTTTATAATCTGTGTCCATTTTGCATCTCAATGCAACCCCCAGGATCATGATGCCCATTACCTGCTTCCCCCAAAGTGAGGTTTTTTAGCATGACCCCACTATTTGAAACAGCAAAGCAACAACTAGCATGATGAGACAATTTTACTGCTGATAAGTTCATGAAAGTTTAATGTCAGAACTGACAAAGTCATTCAGACCTGAAACAAGAGGGCTTGCTTCTGCCAGTCAGTAAATTCTGCCTATCACACTATCCCTCATTACATGCTTGCTTGTGTATGCAGCATTAATCTTTGCTGAGTGTTGTTGAGATAAGTTTGAGAACAAGACCCAAGAGAGTATAAAAGTATGGAGGGGGGAGAAAAAAGATTGGTTTACTTACAGTAGGGTGTCTATATCCATGCGGTTGTTTGTATTAGCCACATCTCTGACATCTTGTACCACTCAGCGAACAACTAATCAGGCTCAAATCCTTCCAGTAATCCTGTAATCACCTCATACATATGGTGCAGTCTGGGAAACGCAGTCTCCATTTGTGTCACTCATTTAAGGGCTGTGCTCCCCATTGGATAGTCAGAATATTCTAATAGGATAAGTGTAGGTCAGTTTCAAGAAAGGCGTGTCACCATATGGAAAGCTGCTTGTGGCACCTGGTGACAACATTGGCTATTAATAGCTGAAATAGTGTGTTGGGGTGGGTGTCAAATCACATGAGCAATGTCACTGACTGCAATGGTGGTTGAAGTGAATGACGTTACACCCGTGTTCATTCACAAAAGATAGCCATACCTCCCATTGCAGTTGGTGGTTGGTTGTTGGCATAAGTTACTGATTCATTTATTCAGATACCTACATAGATTCATTTTTTAATTTGCTGGAGAACACTCAAAGCAACCGGACACTTTAGTCCTGGGCTGCCTAACCCTGGTCCTGGGGGTCTACTGTCTACGGTTTTCAATTCAAGTCTAATTCGGTGCAACTGATTCTACTAATTAGCTGCTCAACAAGCTCTCGAACTGCTGAATAAGGTATGCTTTGTTTAGGGTTGGTTTACGTTGGTGTATGCCTATTTACCGAAGATGTAGTCATACTCTCCTCTACTCTTAATTGTCTTCATGTCAATTCCATCAATCCATCCATTATCTGAACCCTGAACAGGGTCGCAGGGGGGGTGGAGCCTATCCCAGCATACATTGGGCGAAAGGCAGGAATACACCCTGGACAGGTCGCCAGTCCATTGTACACACACCATTCACTCACACACTCATACCCACGGGTAATTTAGACTCTCCAATCAGCCTAACCTGCATGTCTTTGGACTGTGGGAGGAAACCGGAGTACCCGGAGGAAACCCACGCAGACACGGGGAGAACATGCAAACTCCGCACAGAGAGGCCCCGGCCGACGGAGATTCGAACCCAGGACCTCCTTGCTGTGAGGCGGCAGTGCTACCCACTGCACCATCCGTGTCGCCTTCATGTCAATTGTAAATTGTAAATGTATGATATATTTATTTTGTTGGAAAACATTCAAGATTTACTTGAACAAATATGCTACTTTTAAACAGTTAACGCTAAAAAGGTTTGTACAATGTAACATTGTTAATATTGTTTGCATGTTAAAAATGTACTTTGAACTGTATCCTTTGATTGTTACTTGGTGGCCACAATTGTACAGCCTAAATGTTATATCAACATTTATTTACTTATTTTCCACCACTAGATGGCCTTACACACTTGCAAAAGTTATGAAAAAGCTTTGCTAATGTGATGGACATGTTGATGATGGACTATTTCTTGCCTCCATGCTCCAGTCTGTTAACCCTTGTGTTGCCTTCATACTATGCATGCACCCTGCGTCCACAGGATGAAACATTCCCAACCTTTGCCGGACCCTTGCAATAAAGCCTCTTTGTTGAATTTTAAACCCTAAATCAATATTATTTAAGGAAGAATTCACGGTCACTCATTAATAATTTGTAATAACTGTTTTCAAACTGTTTTTAGTTGATTTACAGCAGTTAACTTTGATTATGGCATCTGATTTCATAAATGCAGGGTTAAAATGACTCAAAAGGCAATCTTTGTACCCAGATGATGTACCACTATTATAAACATGAATGTACAATTTTTTCTAATGGTAGGGTCAAATTTCATGATGAAAAAAAATAATAATTTGGGGGGGGGTTTCCACTGCTGCTAAAGATTTCTGATGCTGAGGACAACAGGAAGGTTAAGTTAGTTCATCCAATTAGGGCTATCTTTTATCTGTTGTCCCAACTCGAGACTCCACCCTCCATCATTTGGCTGTGACACAAATGGCACTATGCCAGCTGGCATTCCTAATTACATACTGTATATGGTAATGTTCTGTGTTTCTAGAACAGTGGAGGCTGAACTTCACAAAACCAAGTTTCCACACTATGGGAGATGGAAGTGGAGGAAATTACTGTATATTATTCTTTTCCTTCCTGTAGATATTAGTCAAATCCAATGCTGCACTGGTTGCATTCATTGGATAAAGGGTACATCCATTTGTTTATAACCATAATAATGGAATTAACTCCATGTTTGAACAAATGCTGGGTGACATTTTAAATAAGGGGTAAGTCACAGAAAATGTATCTTCTCACAAGACTGGTAATGTTTTGGACCACCAATACAATACATTATGTTACCACATTTGTGTACCACATAGGTTTTGCCTTTCTAAATGGTATTGTATGCAATATGAATTGATGTATCAAAATGTCTACTCATCATTTAACAAGTTGTTGTTATGGTTGATTACAGGTTCAACCTGAATCACTAAAATAGATTAAGAAAGTAAATATTCACACTCCGTTTTACGACTTAGGCAGAGAGAACGATGGACCAATGTAAGCAGTATAACGTTACAAGACACTACTACGGTTGACAGGGGCAATGAGGAGTAACACCAAACTCCAGTTAATTATAGATCCCCTGCATATCCTAGAGCAGGGGTCGGCAACCCTGGTCCTGGAGAGCCGCAGGGTGTGCTGGCTTTCGTCTCCACCTTAAAGTAAGCAACCGATTCAGACCCAAGAAACCACGTGAGTTAACTGTGTAATCAACGGCTTTCATTGATAAATTAATGCCAAGTAACAACGAAAGCCAGCACACCCTGCGGCTCTCCAGGACCAGGGTTGCCGACCCCTGTCCTAGAGAGATTAAATTGCATTTGAAAAGCAGGGAAAGATGGTTTTACCTTGTTATTATATCATTCAAAATGTGGATAAAACCCTCCTTCTGTACTTTCCGAAGTAATGCTTTTTTTTTGGTGAACCCTCTAGAAATGTACCAGAACAAAGTAGCTTTAGCTTTCAGTGCACAGAATGCGAACCAAATGTATTACCAATAAAAAATATTGTACCACTCTGAACAGGGTCATTTGTATTGGGTACAATTTCAATGATTTTGTGAAATTCAACAGATCATATGCAAACATTTTTGGTCATTCATGGTATCTCAGTGACCCAAAGCATATCTTGGATCATTATTGTATAGAGATACTCATCTAGATGTGATCACAAAATACTTCAGTTACTTCCGCTGCAGAAGACTCATGTAACTGAATATCATTTTAATGTTAACTATTAGGGTTATTGTTCGTGGGATTAATGTAATAAATTAATCAACCATTTAATTACAATTAATTTAATTAATTGATATAATGAATTAATAGCAGAACCTATTCCATTTGTTCACTCCCAGTCACGCGCATGAATCGACACGCTTCGGTTTTAACTGTCCAAGAGCACTAGGACCCGAGGGCACGGCCCACGAAAGACAGGAGGGTTGACTTTGCACAACATGCCTCCCCAACATGCGGTAGGCAACATGCGTGAAGCGCACCTGCCTTTACTGATCAGCAGGAGTTAACCAACTAGTGCACTGCTACACAAATTATTGCAAATGGGACTTGAAAAGAAGAGTGACTCAGACCGACGGGTTAGATGGAGTGTACATCACAGATTTATTTAGCCGCAATTAAATGGGGGCATTGAGCCCATCACCGCGGACTACAAGCTGTGACAACTGATTGTAGAATGTTGTGGGGTTTTACGCGGCTTCTTTGAACAAGGTAACGTTAGTGATATTAGATAGCATAACAGCTTTTCCAAAACATGCACAGTGGACCTGATATTGCAGGGAATCCGAGGATTTTTTATTTAGATAAATGATCATGGTAGTAGTTTTGACTAATTTAATTAGAGCAATCGATGCTACGTTAATGTCACACAGGGCACTGTGTTTGCAAACGTTAGATAGCCAAGTTTGCCTAGCCTAGCTAGCTACATAAGTTATAGTTAACGTTAGCTAGACTAAGTTAGCTTAATCGCGTGTTAGCTAGGCAATTAACGTTAGCTATATTTGTGACGTCCCTTGTTTTTTTCCACTGGGATGTGTCAGTATGAATAGGAAATAACGATAACGTTAGTTATGTATATTATAAATGCTTCACAAATGCAGAAATGACTAGCTAGATTGGCGTAGTTGGCACCAGGTTACGTAGCACAGCAAACGTTGGCTAAGTTAACCGGTTTCGTAGTTGGCGAATGTACTGCCCATTTTATATTAGTGAAGAAGACTATGGCTGACAAGTGCGAAGGAACCGAAAACGATATTCTTGAATATCAACAACATCAACCAGCTCGCAAGACTTCAAACCGGCACATTTTGGTAGTCAACCACCACAGCATTCAACCTCCCTTTGGCGTGGTGATTACCACGGTTCTGTATTGTGCCGAATTCGTTAGCGCAGCGATCCTCTGCAGTGTGTACCACAAGACCGATGATCAGTTCTGGTTAGGGCTGACCATTACCTTCATGCTAGTACCCTCGGTGCTCACTCAACTGACGCTGACTTTTGTACATCGGGACCTGGGAAGAGACCGGCCCATTGTCCTTTTCTTACATCTTCTACAAATGGGACCGATAATGAGGTATGTGAATGATTTATGTCTCTTCGAGTATAAGAACCAAAGTTTCGACCTGCGCCGTGTCTTTGCCGGATGGTCTTTTCTGGCACTTTAGAATTCCAAATAGATGTCTTCATTTTGTCTGTTGACAACAGTCAATTACATTTTTAGTGGTTCATTGGTGGAAGTTTGGATGGAGGGCAGAATGATGCGTTCTGAGTGGAACTTGGGGTCTTGTCATTGTTCAGAAACTGATATGGACTTTGGTTTGACAGCCTTTCCAAAAGAAAGATAAGTGGATCGATGAGATATGAGTATGTATGTCAGGTTATGGAAACGGTTTGCTTGTGTGCTTGAGGCTATAACTTGGGGCCATTTCGAAAAGGGAATCTTGTTTTGGACCGTTTTTACTTTCAAAACACCCGTCTTGTCCGTAACGTTGTCGGAAGTCACGGAAATATCCTGGAGTTGATGAAGTGTAGGGGTGGGACATACTGGTTCCTGGATTTCATAGTAACTTAATTACGTGATTTATTTCATTTGTCAAATTATTTAGGCCTACATTATCTGACATTGACATGGGTCAATTTGTTTTTAAGTTCATGAACGACAGCTTCCCACATTTGAAACATTTTACTGTGGTGAAATCTACGGCTGAAGCAACAGTGGTGTATGCTACAAAATTGGGTAATTGGCTAACTGAGCCACAGAGTAACCAGAGGTTACAAAAAACTGAAGTGAAACTATGATGGATCCATTATCTCTTCCCATCTTCATGTGGACACCACTATATCGTGGACTGCGCATATTTGATATCGCAAAGTGCAACAGCTTATCTGTTTTTTTCAGAGATCCTTTGGAGCAAGCAAACAGGGCTTTACAGCTATAATTCAGTTTGTATGGATGCTTCTGTCTTTAATATAACTGTGTCGCTTGAAGATGCAAGCATTGTAATCTTAATGTACTTTGGGAAAATATTAAATGGTTTATGAGGCTTGAATCTGCAGTTCTTTCAGTTGGATTTGTGACGTTTACAGCTACCTGTATCATTTTACAATAACTGAACGCCTCTCCTGGACACGTGCCCATCTTAATTGGGGCTGTAGTGCTTGGCAGTTCGCAGACCAGTGTAAAAGGATCAAGGTCAGTGACGCATTGATACAGGCTCTATATTTGTATATCTGGAAGAAAACTCTTAGTCAGGGTGCCTGGAGATATAATTCAGTCTATAGAACTGAATTGTCTATAGAACAAAGGAAAAGGGCCCTGTGCGAAAGTCTGTGACCCCTTTTGGATTATACTTTGTTACTTTTAAAAAACATGTACATGAAGGCCCAGACCCAGGCGATTTACTCGTTAGGGCTTCAATGAGTCAGGTGAGTATAATTCCAGGGCTGACATTTTCATTCTGAAGTAACGCCATGCCTCCTAAAGTATCCAACTGCGGTAGCTGTAGCCTACTGTCTGGTGTTAACAACCATGGGTTCCTCTAAACAGTTGCCGGCTGCAAAAACTCAATGTTTCAAACTACATATGTCCACTGTCAGAAATATTATTCGACGATGGAAGATGAATGGATTGGAAGATAAATGGTTGAAGTCAATGCAAGGTCTGGAAGACCAAGAAAGATTTCAGATAGAATGGCCTGGGACCTGGTGAGAAATGCTCAGAAGAAACCACACTGTCAAGGGCTTGCAAAAAACGGTAGCAAGCAAGGGTCTAGCTGTTCACGGCACAACAATACAACATACTTTAAACAAGAAAGACCAACATGGCCGAGTGACAAAATTGAGCGTCTGAAGTATGCAAAAGAAAACACTGAAGCCTTTTGGAACAATGTGCTTTGGACTGACTAAACTTAAATTTTAAATTTAAACTTCAAATAAACTTTTTGGCCACCACCAAGTATACCTTCCTTGGTGGTGGCCTGTTTGGTGAAAAAATGGTGAATCCTTTTGAGAACAGCTTGCCAACTGTTAAGCATGGAGGTGGATCCATTATGCTTTAGAGTTGTGTGGCAGCTAGAGGCACAGGAAATATTGTGCGAGTGGAAGGAAGAATGGATTGCAGCACATATCATGAAATTCTAGAGGTTAATGTTCATCCAAGGTCAATCCAGACTTTGTAGTTGAAGAGAGGTTGGGTATTCCAACAAGACAATGATCCAACACATGGCCTACCTCAAAATCAACCAAGAAGAACCTTCTAGAAAGACGGGTGCAGGTTTTGGAATGGCCACAGTCCCAAGACTTTAATATTATTGGAAATCTGTGGAGAGATCTCAAACGTGCTGTACATGCAAGGAGGCTGAAGAATATTTCTGAGCTAGAGGTGTTCTGCCAGGAAGAATGGGGGGAAAGAATTTAATTGAAAGACTTAGCTGTCTGCCGGAAGCGTTTACAAGCGTTATAGTTGTTGCAGTACAGTAAAGTACTAATTGACAGGGTTCCCAAAGTTTTCCCTTTTTTTTATTATTTTGAATAAAGTCTAATCAAAAGCTTTAAAATGTGAAGACTATTTGGGTAAGAGAGTATTTGAGTAAATAATAGTACATAACACTTCATCTTTGGTAGCATTTCCATTGCCGTCTATTGATTTGCTAGTGCACAAATGCAAAAGTAAGACTTTAATATGTATTATATCTAGCTATACACTCACCGAGCACTTTATTTGGTATTTATTAGCCTTTATTTTTTTTACTTCTGCTGTAGCTTATCCGCACCGTTATGCTGAGTTGTGTGTTCAGAGATGCTCTTCTGCATACCGCTGTTGAAATGTGTGGTTATTTGCATTACTGTCACCTTCCTGTCAGCTTTGATCAGTCTGGCCATTCTCCTCTGACGTCTCTCATTAACAATGCGTTTCTGTCTGCAGAACTGCTGCTCTCTGGTTTCGTTTTTGTTTTTTGCACCATTCTTTGTAACCTAGAGGCTAGTGTCTGTGAAACTCCCAGGAGATCAGCAGTTTCTGAGATACTCAAACCACCCTGTCTGCCACCAACAATCACTCCACGGTCAAAGTCACTTGGATCACATTTTTTTCCCCATTCTGATGGTTGATGTGAACATTAACTGAAGCTCCTGACCTGTATCTACATGATTGTATGCATTACATTGCCTGATTAGATAATCGCATGAATAAGTAAGTTAGGTGTAAAAATGTTCCTAATAAAGTGCTCGGTGAGTGTATATATGTCTTCCTTTTGCATTTGTGTGTGTGTATGTGTCTCAAACTGCACTCCAATCCCAGTCAGCTGGAACCATTTAAAGGAGATGAATATTTCATGGCCCATTACCAGTACAATGACTCTGAAACCAGGAATTTGTGAGTAGTGCAACAGAATGCTGATTTGCAGTTGTCTTGGCTTATCCGCCAATTTTCTTTCGTAAGGTGCTTAGCGTGAACGCCCGTTGTGTTACATTAATTGAGCAAATGCTTATATCCAGAGCATCTCGATCGTTTCTGAAGATAAAAAACACACACATGGGACCCCCCAACAGCATCCCCAAGCACAAGCTGACATTTCTGGTTTGAGTCTGCGTGACGTCGTTATCTGTCTCTGACCGACAGTGGTTTGCTTCATCCTGCCACGGGAACGCGGATCTTAAGTCCACCAACGTAACCTCGGGTTACCGCTGCTTCCTTGCCCGCTGACGTACGGCTTCCCATTTCAAACATGCATACCTCTTTTTATTTATTAATGATGAGGGAAATCCTGAGTAGGTAATTGGAGGCAGCAATATTTTACAGGGGCAGACTTGACATTTAACACTCAACTTAAGAGTTAGTAAGGCTTATGTGATCTGTCCAAGTGATGACTACTTTCTTCTGTTCAGGCATCAAAAATGTGGTATGATTGGCAGCAGTCTGTGATTCTGTAAATTTAGATAAAATGTGAATTCATAATGATACTTGGAGAATGACACGTAGGTTCACCTAAGGTACAGAAGCCTAACCTTTCCAGCAGCCTTTTCCTGTTATGATAGGACTTCCTCTTTAATTGTTTATTTTTATTTTTTGGTTTGTGTGTGAAGGTATTCTTTAAAGAGGATGCGGTTTTGTGTATGAAACTGGAACAAACCGCCCTCTGGTTATTTAAAAACTGTGCTTCTGGTGGGTTGTTATGAGTTCCTCAAAATGACTAGCTATCGCGCCCCTTCCTGAGCTTCAGACCCTTTGTGGCCTCTTAGAAACCGTAGAGCAGGGTTTTCAAAATGTTCTGATCCATGGACCCCCCCAACTGTGGCTCAAAGGCATCTTTGAGACCCCCATCATAAGTGAAAAGGGTTATACCTGCATTTGTGAAATTCCCAAATCTATCTTTTAGTCACTGAATATCTAGTCTGGCCAGGGTCTCCCCACAGTACCTTCCATGACCCCCTGTTGCAAACCCAGTCAATAGAGGATTTGATCAAAACCATGGTCTATTAAGAGTCTGTGTGTGAGGCCCTGCCCCCATAAATTACATTGCATGTCAGTTGGCTGACGCTTTTATCCAAAACGACTTGCGGTTCATTTCGACTAAGCAGGAGACAATCCTCCCCTGGAGCAATGCATGTTTAAGGGCCTTGCTGAAGGGCCCAACGGCTGTGCAGATCTTATCGTAGCAACACCGGGATTTGAACCACCGACCTTGCGGGTCCCAGTTATGTACCTTAACCACTACGCTACAGGCCGCCCTAAATGGTGTATTGAGCCCAGCAGATTACTATACAGCGTAGTCCCCTATTTGCTCTTTAAGGAGATGGCATGTTGCTGCAAAGATGGTTGGGAGGTGATATAAGATACTCCACCGCAGCAGCTGTGTTCTCTGTGTGTAAGGGGCTGCAGAAGAGCTGGGTCATTTCTCACTGCTCAGCATTTAGGAATGAAACTGAGCCCCAGGGAGCTCCTTGTTGTTTTTTTATTATTATTATTTTTTTTCCTCTGTCCTTCCTCCACAAATATATTGATGTCATAGGAAAGACAGGACAAACTCCGCCTTCCTGCTTGTGACCTACTTTTCCATAGGGTACTTTCCCTTAGAATTTACTACAACTACTCTGCAGAAATGAAACTGTTCTGTGGGAAGGTGAATGGTGTTTTTCCAATTAACTGCCAAGACAAACTGAAATGCCGCTATATGAACTTATACATTTCAGGATATAAAGTGACTGTAAAGACAAAATCCATGAATGGATTCAGACTACGTTGTAAGGGGCTATTATGGTAGGTATTAAGCATCAGCAAAATTAGAGGATCAAATGCATTGCAATATTGACTTATCAGTCTAAACATTTACATATATTCCTATGTGGGGATTAATTGGGTGGAGTTCAATTTATTACAAGACTCTGAGCTACTGGGTCTGGGTCCTCCATGACATCTAGAATTCCCTGACCTTACGGCCAATAAATGTTTTAGTCCCATGCATATCTCCTCCCATAGTTTCATGAGATTTTTAAATGTTCTCAATTCATATAATAATCAGCATTAGTAGCTGCAGTATTCAATAATTCTTGTAACTTGTCCAAAAGGGGTGGCCTGTAGCATAGTGGTTAAGGTACATGACTGGGATCCCCGGTGTAGCCACAATCTGCATAGCCCTTGAGCAAGGCCCTGCATTGCTCCAGGGGAGGATTACATTACATTACATTACATTAATGCTATTTGGCAGACACTCTTATCCAGAGCGACGTACAACAAGGTGCATACCCATAACCAGGAATAAGTGCGCTGAATGACCCTAGAGAGAAGTACAATTTCAACTGCTACCAGTACAACAAAGATAAGGACCAGGGCCAATTTAAATTTTTTAATATATATTTTTTTATTTTTAACTGAAAAACAAACAAAATGCAAAAGTATGACCAAACCCCTTAACTAGCCAAACACTGCTTACCTAGCCAAACTAAAATACTGACACACAAAAAAGTAAATCACAGAAAGACAACAATTAAGGTTTACAGGGAGGTGGGGAGAGACGGGGAGAGGATTGTCTCCTGCTTAGTCTAATCAACCGTACGTCACTCTGGATAAGACCTTCTGTCCAATGCCATTAATGTAATGTAATGTAATGTAACGTATAGACATTTTTTTTACGGAGATTTGTAGCACAGGCTGTGTGGCGATGCAGTGGATAATATAGTTGCCTCTCAACAGCTTCCAGGATTCAAATCCCGACTGGGGCCTTAGTGTGGTGTTCGCATTTAGCTATTTTTCTGCTTTTAATCCCTGTACTAACCTTGTCCCTCTCCTAGTTTCCCTCCTTCTCCAATAAAATTTACTTGTGGGTAGTACATTTTGGGAGGAGTTGAGGACGGAGTTGGAGTGGTGAGACCCCGCCCATCCAATCCTGACATTCTTTTCAATACAGATATTATGTCTGACTTGAAACGTGTGTTATTATAGGTATTTACATTCCTTTGAATCGATACTTGGTGAACGTGTAGTGGATGCATCCCTCTGTGATAATTTATGGTTGTTAAAACTATTTGCAGCCACTTTAAAGTTGATTCTTGGGCGATATCTTAAAATGAATACATTTTTATTTTGTACATATTCTTTGCCATTTCCTATTCATCTTGAATTATGCACTTTTTATACACAGTCTTGAAAGTTTTGTATGTTAAAAACAAATTAATCATAACCCATACTTCAGTGAGGTTGGCAGATAAGCTGTTGGCAATTCAAGGATGCCTTGCTTTAGAACGCCATCTTGTGGACATTTAAAAGCCAAGTTCACGTTCTGGGGTTTTAAAATATATACATTTAAGTATAATCCATTTTTGCAGCTTCTGATGACCTGCCACTGGAAAAATAGCTGGTGTTGGGGCATTCAGGATTTATGGTTTAAACTCTAGCAAGAAAGTGCATTTAAAGTCTTTTTTTCAAAAAGCAGTTTATAGTGATGCTTGGTTTTCAGATTCATTTTATGGATTTTATTTGCAATGATATTTTATTTATTTGCAGATTTTGCACATGAGTAAAAACAAGAGTAAAATAAAATGATATAAATGAAGAAAATATTACATTACTTTACAGTCATTTAGCAGATGCTCTTATCCAGAACGACGTACATCAAAGTGCAAATCAGAGCAGAACCAGGGACAAGTGCGCTGAAAACCCTAGAGTACGGTTCCAAGTGCTGGAGTGATCACATTTGACATTTTAATCCTTGTAGAATAATCTGAGAAATTGACCAAGTAGCAATACCACAGTTTTGGCAACTGGAATAGTAACATAATTAAACGCAAATGCGATCATTGCATATAGCATGCACATGGAATACGAGGCAAATATAGTAGTAGTAGTAATAATAATAATAATAATAATATAATGATAAAATGGAAACCCATTCTTGGATTATATTAAAACCTCAATCTTTAGTTGGTTAAAGTGTTTTTTATTGTTTTTTTTATTATTGAATATGCATACTTGGTATTCATGGTACATTCCACACAATATGCCATTTCTGCATTAATACTGTGATCATTTGCATATAAATTATAGGCTGTATACGAATACCGCTAGTCTGAAAGTGTATAATTGACTGAGTATAAAGACTTTGAAGAGGGGGAGAAATGACCAGGTGTAGATGTGTATTCCACACTTGGGTAAAAACTGACCCCTAGTGGTGAGATTTTTAGACGTGCGTAGATTTGCAGTTGGGTATTGGTGGACTTCTTCTAAACAAAAATACAGCTTTGTAAAGAATTTATGCCATAAGTAATCTTTATTTTTTTGAAATGGCGGTAAAGACTGAGAAAATTGATTGGAAAATGTTGCAATTCTGACATCATTTTTGTAAGAAATGGATCCTTAAGAACAGTGTGACTGGCACGACTGCACATATTGTTACAGTAAAATGTGGCAAGATGTGGCTATAATATAATTAGTAGACAAGACTCATACCAAAATATTAGACTTTCTTCTGAAATATGATTTTTCATAACCATAGGAACATGTTAAATTGTATATGGGCTATTCCAGCATTATGGATGCTGGACACAAAATGACAAACAAAATCCCCCAGAAATATTACTCTTCTTACTTGATGATAAATGTTAATGCATATTATCATAGCACCCACGTGGCTGAGGGAAAGGCCCAAAAAAAAAAAAAAATACAAAGAAATATTGTGAAGCCAGAAGAAATGTGACAAATAACTTGTGGGGAGACTATACGCTGAGCAAGTCTAATGCAGAAAGTTTGATATCCATGTAATGTAGGAGGCTTGGCTGAACATAAAAGTAGCAATTTTTAAGATGTTTATATCTTTGTTTAGATTTTTATGTGGAGATACCAGTGGTATGGATGTTATGCCATTGCATTATGGATGTGACACGTCTGAAATGCACATTGTTTGACGCACATATCAGTTTTGACATTGAGAACCATCTGAAATGATTTTGAATGTTTTCAAGATGGCCACCACATAGCATTGATTTTGAAGGTAATGGGACTAATAAATCAATTTTTAAGTATTTTCCTGTTGGTCACAATCAACTGGGAGATAATAAGTTTTAAGTGCGTTTATTTTTTTCATGCTCAGGTTGACATTACTGTGGAGTTGCCCATGTTCCATAAAGTTACTGGAAAATCATTTGAATTTAGCTTTTTACGTCATCATGTACTAGTGGGATTGTATGTCAATCAATGTGTCAGTTTCCCCTCCAATCAATGTTGCGCATTCTTCCCCCTCCTCTCGCCCTTCAAAATATCCCCAAAAGCGATTTATTTCCCCCGTGTATACGTCATATTGAGCAAGCTAGTGCTGCTCTAACTTCTGTTGTCTTTAATGGTAAGGGATTTTTTTAACCATCGTACAGATCATCTTATAGATGTGTTCTTTCCAACAGTTGAATTGAGTTTCAAGAATTTCAAAACGCAACTAAAAGCTTGTTTAAAATTATTTCTATTAATAATTAAAGATGCATTTTCTACGTTGTATTTCTTTTTTTTTTATGCAGCTGAATCAACTGAGTACAAGCTGCTTTGGAGTTACCTGAACTATATTTTTATTGCTTTAAACCACACATACTGAATGCCATATAACCTAATGAGTTGGACTGCGTTCGAATCGATAGCAATTGAATCATTTTCTCTGGTTAAGGTTTTGTGTGTCCTTCGTCACTCTTTCTTTTGGTCCAAATCATTATCTGTTGCTCTTGTTTGTCATCTCACTGTGGTTACACCTGGTGCATTTGAACAAGGGATTGCCTTGGTGACCCTGTGGTGCAGTGGATGTTGCCTAACAGGTCCTGGGGCCTCCCTGTGTGGAGTTTGCATCTTCTCCCTGTGTCTGTGGGTTTCCTCTGGCTCCTCCAGTTTCCTCCCGCAGTCCAAAGACATGCGGGATTAGGGTGTCTAAATTGCTCGTAGGTATGAGTAAATGGTAAATGGTTGGCATTTATATAACGCCTTTATCCAAAGCGCTGTACAATTGATGCTTCTCGTTCACCCATTCATACACACACTCACACACCGACGGCAATTGGCTGCCATGCAAGGCGCCGACCAGCTCATCAGGAGCATTTGGGGGTTAGGTGTCTTGCTCAGGGACACTTCGACACAGCCCGGGCGGGGGATCGAACCGGCAACCCTCCGACTGCCAGACGACTGCTTTTACTGCCTGAGCCAATGAGACGACTGCTGTTACTGCCTGAGCCAATGAGACGACTGCTTTTACTGCCTGAGCCATGTCGAGTATGTGAGTGGATGGTATGTGCGCGTTGCTGGGCAACCTGTCCAGGATGTATACCTGCCTCTTGCCCAATGCATGCTTGAGCATCAATGGGTTTGCATATGGATGGATGGCATTGCCTTGGTTAATGTCTAATGTTGTATATCTAGTTGATGCTTGATGGACAATGTCTCAAATATTTTGAAGATCAAGTAAACAAAATTAAAATTGTAAATTAAAATTCTGTCGTAACATGCACTGGGCTCCAGAATTATTGCCACCTTTAATAAAAATGAAGGCTGCATGTAAGGAACAACACAAATAATTCATCTAGCAACAAATATAAGGTTAAAGTGCAGGTCGTCAGCTTTAATTTGAGGACATATACATACTTATTTGGTGATCCATGTTAGAATTGCATCCCTGTTTATAAATATTTTTCGTCCTGAGGTGTAGGATAATTGGACAGTTAGCTACTCAGCTGTTTCTAATTGGTCAGGTGCATTCAATCATTTCCTTCGTTCAGGTATAAGAGCTTTCAGCATCTAGTCTTGTGTCTAGGCTTTTCATTGCCTTTGGAGTCACTCTGTTATTAGAGTTAGTCAACATATGGACCGGTGTTCTAGCGTCAATGACAGTCAAAAAAGCCAGCTGAGGCTGAGAATAATAATGAAAACGGAGAAAAACAATATGCTTACCAAAACTGTTTAGAACATCTTTAAAAGATGCCACCAGTAAGCTCAGTAATTGCAAAGGGACTGGTAGGCTAAGGAAGACCTTGGAAGTTTGACTTCCAAACTTCTAATACTTGTAGATATTTTGGTTAAGAGCAGCCACAAGCAAAATGGTGAAATAGATAATTTATTCAAAAATTAAACGATGGCCAAAATTGTGTCTGGCCAGAAAATGACCAAAAAGTGTTGCATATTCAACCAAGTAGTTGGAAAGGTAGAAAGTTTCTGATCAAAATTAAACTTTGTGTACTTCAAAAGTTAATAATAATTGTTCAACTTTGATCAGTTCAAGCAGGACCTCTATTTACAGGAACATACTTGCACAGTAAGTCACATCAGAAATCCATTAAAATGCATGATTGGCAAAAAAAGAAGAAAAAAAAGGGCATTAAATTACGAATGTTTCTTCAGTAGAGAAGTTGTGTAAAAATATCAAAAACAAATTCCTATTTAAATGTATTATCTTTTTTTTTTAATGATGGGCCGCTCTGACTGCTCTGACAAACTGCAGCTATGCATCACCTTACGTTTGTCCGTCCTCGGACCTCTGTCGGTAGGTGCTCACCACTGCTGACCGGCACCCTCCAAGCCTTGCCCTTTCCGAGATGCTCCTACCCAGTGAACTGGCAGTTGCGATTTGGCCCTGGTCAGAATCGCTTAGGTCTTTACGCCTGCCCGTTTCTCCTGCATCCAGCACGCTGGTGCCACCTCCGTGCCAACGAACCCACTGGAAGGGTGACGTGAAACGGCCCTTCCTGACCACAGTGAACAAAACCAGGCTTCTGGTCCTTTCCAAACTTCATTGGAATTAAGAGTGAAGGAGAGTGCTTTGATCACATTAGACCAAAATTGAATGGCCATGTGCACAGTCGACATACAAGGAGAAGTGCCTCACTCGCCTTCTGGTCCTCTCGGTTGGCTGAATCGCAAGATCAAGATCAATCGAGCATGTAAACAATTATGTACTGTAATTTGACCCAGGTCTCATGCAAATAGGCTTCCAGTGAGGTCTGTAAGTATTTGGACAGTGGTACAATTTCTGTTCTTTGGTCTCTGTAGTCCACAATTTCAATATGTGAAATGTATTATGTGCTTTATTATGCAATGTCTTCTCCTGTATATGAGGCCCTGTATCATAATATGGTGGTTGTTTTTTTGCGGATATTTTACTCGTCTGGGCCAGGCCAGGACATTTTGGCAGAAAATCTGGTTTTCTCTGCTAGGAAGCTGAGACTCGTCTTGGGTAGATTAGCCTGCCGGGCAATGACTCCAAAACATGCATCAAAATCCACACAAAAATGATGAAGTGAAAATAACATCTGTGTTCTGCAACGGCCATCTCAGTCTCCGGACTTAAGTACTTAAGTTCCGTCAAAAGCCCATTCTGGAGCCGGCTGTGTATTGGTAATGGTGCTTACTAAGCAAATGGTCCCGTGTCAGTCCGCGTGTCACATGTTAGTTATCCTCTCCCTTTCCCTGCATTGCCTGGCCCCTGCAGGTGCGTGGAGGCTCTGCTGGTGTACTTCCAGGCCGGAAAAAAAGAGGAGCCGTACGTGACCATCGCCAGGAAGATCAGGCTGAGGAATGGCACCGCGGACACGCCCGTGGAATGGGAGATCAGCCACTCGGCGCGAAAGCTGGCCACCCACCGCAATGCCTTCAAGCGCACTGCCGTCATCCAGGCCTTCCTGGGCTCCACCCCCCAGCTCACCTTGCAGCTGTACGCCAGCATCCAGGAAAAGTACATGCCTTACACGCGAGGTAGACTCTTCCTCCCCCCCCCCCGTGAAAAACATGCCTTACACGCAAGCTCCCCCCCCTGTGAAAAACATGCCTTACACGCAGGGTAGACTCTCCCCCCCCCCCCCCCCCCCGTGAAAAACATGTCTTGCACGCAAGGTAGACTCTCCCCACCGTGAAAAACATGTCTTACACACGAGGTAGACTGTCCCCCTCCCTCCACCCTACCCTACCTGTCCCACTGCATAATGCATGCCTTGCACACGAGGTGTTTGAATTAAAACGCTCCTGCACATCCCATTCTACTGAAACACTCTTCCTAGAAACGTCTCGTTAACAAATGTTGTTTCGATTTGCTGACGACAATTTTTAAGACTACTTTCTTCATAAAAGTGTTCACAATGTACCGGCGTCTGATTGGTAAATAAAAGATTAAAGGATAAGGGTTTTCAGAAAGCCTTCTGCATACCCCCCCCATTTAGTGTCATTGTTGAAGGGGACTGCGGTGAAAGCGGCTCGTCTCCTCTGTTCCAGTCGCCCTGATGGGTATCACCCTGGTGTCCATAACCTACGGGGCCCTGGTGTGCAGCGTGCTGGCCATCCAGATCAAGTACGACGACTACAAGGTGCGGGTGCGCCCGGCGGCCTACCTGTGCATGGTCCTGTGGCGCGGGCTGGAGATCGCCACGCGCGTGACGTCCCTGGTGCTCTGCAGCACCGCGCTCACCTACTGGGTGGCCCCCGCCGTGCTGGGGAACCTGGCCTTCTTCCTGCTGCTGCCCTGGGTGGAGTTCTGGAGCGGGCGGGCCTCGCTGCCCGAGCAGCTGGAGAAGAACCTGAGCAAGGTGGGCACGGCGGTGGTGCTGTGCCTGGTCACGCTGCTCTACGCCTGCATCAACGTCTTCTGCTGGTCGGCGGTGGAGCTGGACCTGGCCCACCGGGACCTCATCGCCAAGCGGCAGCGCTGGGGCCACCTGGCGGCCTACTACAGCGTGCGCCTGGCGGAGAACGTGGCCTTGGTCGCGCTGTGGTACTTCTTCAAGTCGGACTTCTACGAGTACGTGTGCGCTCCCATGCTGGCGCTGCAGCTGATCGTGTGCTACGCGCTGGGCGTGCTGTTCATGCTGCTCTTCTACCGGTACTGCCACCCCTGCCGTCGCCTGTTCAGCCACAACGTGGACGACTGCCTCCGCTGCGTCTGCTGCCACGCCCCGCCCCGCCCGGGGGTCTCCCTGACCCTCGCGCCGCTGGTCCCGGCCCCTCCCGACGGCCTCGGCGGCCGACTGGGGCTCGAACGCGAGACGGATATTCTCGATGACATCACGGATGCTGCCTGAGAGGGTACAACCCCACCCCCCCCCCTCCCACCCGAGCTTTGGTGCTGGGTGTAATGGTCACCCCTCTGTCAGGCTTCTGGGCCTAGGTTTGAGCAGTCTGTTCTAGGTTGTTCTGCAGACTGTAAGCTGGTACCCAGGACAGGTCTGCGTCTTGTTTTGTGGTTTTCGCCCGCAGACTTTCCTGTCTGCTGACTCTGTCCGCGATGGCCTGTCGGGCTTGAGAATTCTTCGCCGTATTTGTGTTTCTCCCCCCGTCGGTTTTCATAAGGTCACACGCCGGAGCTGGAGCAGGCGAAGGCAAGGTGCAGGACTGACGCCTGTTTGGTGGCGAAGTGAGTTTTGCTGCTTTTGTTGAGCTTCGTGTTTCGCTTTTTTACAAATGTTGACCTGCACATGCACTGCACTGCCTGCGGACCACGGCAGACGAAAGAATGTATTCTTCTGTATTGCGATATGACACATTGTACAAAGGGAGCCTTCAAAAAGAGGCATTGTGATGGAGGCAGCAGTCCAGGTGTGTTGGATGTGTGCCAAGGGTCTTCATAGTGGTGGAGTGAGTCAGACTGGTCCGGCCGGATGGCTCCACCTCCCTCTGAATGGGTTTTAAGACACAGACCAGACATCCTTTAAGTATTTTCTGTGAGGTTAATGAATGGCGGGGCCCCCAGAGTCAACATGCCCGCACCATTCCTTCCACCCTTGAGCCTGGCGGACAAGGAAACGTGTCGAGGACGACGTGAAACTGGATGCGGCCTTCCTCATACTGCAGTCTGCTATCTGACCGCTCTGTTTTTCCATAATTGAGAAATTGCACGTCGTAGCAGAGCTGGTGCCGGCAGCCTGTGCCCTCTGGCCAAGAAGATCAGCTGTTTTGAGAAAGTGGCAGCCAGTATAAGCTGATTAAAATCTGTTTTTGATAATGCTTTTATTCACACAGTACAGATCCACAATGTTGATTGTATTTGTTTAAATGTTTGGATCTAGAAATATTCTATTTTTTATTACGTCAGAGGTTCTATTTATTAGATTTGTTCCTGTTCATTTTCCAGAGAAACTTGAACGTGTATTGTTAAAATAAAATAATCTAATGAACTGCATGACTGAGCTTGTTTACCTGTGACTCATCGAGGGGTATGTTTTGGCAAGCAGGTTAACCTAGATACCTGGAAACTTTACTAAGCTATTCATGAAAGACCGGCTTTCCTCAAGTCATTTAACTAACAAAACTCAACTTGTCACTGACTGTTTTTTCCAGTAGCCTAAACCTGCAGCTGAGCAGTTAAATCAAAACCTGACTTTGCCTGTAATGCTGTTCATATGGGATGGGCTGTAAGCATTGTTCACCTGGGCAATTTGTTTAGTAAAGGTGCGACATGACGACCTACCTCACAGCTCTGCTTTGATTGCAACTCAAACGAGGCCTGTGTTGCAGGTTTACAAGGAGTTAGCTGGATAACTGAGTGAAAAAATCTGAACGCTCCCAGATCTGGAACATGGACTGAAGTCAACATGTGGACTTCACTGGGTTTTCTTCAGAGCGGTTATCTGACCATCTCTGTAATCCTGCTTTGTGAAAAAGCAGAAATGGTCAAGACGTTCAGTTGTCGTTCAGACCAAACATCAGAATGGGGGAGAAATGTGATATAAGTGACGAGGAATAATAATTGGTGCCAGAAGGGGTGGTTTGAGTATCTCCGAAACTGTTGATCTACTTTCATGTGCAACAGGCTCTAGATTTTGCAGAGAATGGTGTAAAAATTTTTAATTAAAATAAAAAAACATCCAGAGAGCAGCAGTTCTGTGGGCGAAAACACCTTAATTGGAGGAGAATAGTTCAAGCTGACGGGAAGGTTACCGTAACCCAAATAACCACGTTACAACAGTGGTATGCAGAAGAGCATCTCTGCTGGACACCCGTCAAACCTTGAAATGGATTGGCTACAGCAGCAGAAGACCCACCCCCGTTTCCCCTTCTGTTAGTTAAGGTCAGGGAAATGAGGCTACAGTGGGCACCGGCTCTCTAAAACTGATCAGTTGAACTTTGCCTGATCAGATGAATCGCAAATTCTGCTGCAACATGCAGTAGGGTCAGAATTTGGTGTAAATTATGTGAATCCATGTATCCATCCTGCCTGGTCTCAATGGTTCAGGCTAGTGGTGGTGGTGTAATGGTGTTTTCTTGACGCACATTAGCTCCCTTAATATAAATTCCGCAGCCTACCTGCAGCCTACTAAAATGGTGTAGCCTTTGTCCCTGAGTGTATATTACATTTTTACATTTTAGTCATTTGGCAGACACTTTTAATCCAAAGCGACTTACAAGTGCCTAGGTTCTTCCACAAGTTAAAGCATCACATCCATAACTAGTAAAATACACATGAAGTGCTGTTCTAAACACAGTCGATGATCAGGAGGTAGGACTAAGGTACAGTTTGAAAAGGTGTGTTTTTAGTCTGCGTATATCACCTTGCATTCATTGTAGCAAACTAGCAAGTAAGCACGGGCTTCTGAGACAGGAGGTCATGTCCCGAATAAGCATTCACAAAGAGATTAATGCTTATTCGGAATATCCTATAGGTTACTACCTCAGAAAGAAACTCGGATATTAGTAGGGCTTTTCTAGAGCGCGAAAAAATTGTAATCGCTTGTCAAGAATTCAATTACAAATGTTCCGTAACGAAGATGAATTTGACATTCATCTTTTCACCACAAAACTTGCAAAATAGTTCTGTCTTCCTGGACGCCGCATGAATGCCATCCTTTGTTTGGGCCATTGTAACTGCAGGAATGGTATGTCGTTCACATTAGGAACCAGTATGGTATGTCGACACAGGCTGCTTCATTTGACATTTTAGTATTTTCTTCCTTGAGAGTGTGGGAAATAACTCGCATGTATTAGCCACACCTGAATTCTACACCGCCAATCGCATCTTTGGTGTGCGGCCATAAAAAGGAGGGGACTGAACAGGTAGCCCTGATGTGTAGCTATAAGTACTCCGATGAAGACGTGTCCCAGTTCACCGGTGCCGAAAGAGCTGTGTTGTGCCAAAGTGTTGGAAAATGGGAAATTGGATTATTAACAATGGGTTGTCAGCACTCACTCTGGTAAGTACATTTTTTTTTTTTAATTTTGCAATAGTAATATTTGTCAGTGGAGGTGCACGTGAAATCATTGTTTGACAGTTAGCTAGGACTTCATAGGCATATTTTTAAAATGTCTATTAACTTCATTTGTAGTTACATGATACATAAAGCTGAACATTTTTACTGCAACCTTAACAGAATTGTCGAAAACGAATCAGGTCTGGGATGACGTAAGACGCACAGTTTGATTTGAGTCACTTCATCAGACGTATGCCATTGATTATTTTTTTATTTTTTTATGCACATATTACGGCAACGAGAATTTATCAATCTTGTCATCATATTCCGTTTCGTTGCTCTCTCTGGTGAATACAACCGTGCGCACTTAGAGAACATTTGGAGTTTTTAACTGCAAAATTGCTCATATTTATTCAGAAACTCTTGTCACGGTTACAAAGCCAATACTGATTTTTACACCATTTTTCTTTTGTCTGCAGGTGGTGTGGATGGGGATAAATATATTCCTGTTTGTGTACTTCTATTTTCGCTATGACCTGAGGGATGAGTTTTACTACACTCGCCATATTCTAGGGGTAAGCGCCATCCTTATTCTTTCTGGGGATTATTTATAAATACTTGTATGAAAATAGGCTGCATCTAGACAATGAGTCTGTGCTCTGGAAAATGTCAAAAACCAAAAGTAAAAACAACCGAAATTGAGGTATTTCAGCAATGGGTAAATATTAGACTGTACACATACCGGGTTACTAACCCAGTACACATACACATAATAATCCAGCTTGTTGAATACTTTACATAACCCAACATGCTGGATTGTCAAATTAACCCCCTGTTGGCTTAATATCAACCCCTGGACAAAGAGAGAATATAATAATGCCTCTCTGATTGGACAATTACAATTGGCAAGAATTAGCCAATAGGATTTGTACTAATGACCTGATAATGTCCCCTTGACCACAGTGTAATGATAAACCCAATGATCTTCCAGAAAAGCCATGCCGCAATTGTCGGTGAAAAATACTTGGTCCATTCCTGCTGCACGGTCAAAATGGTGGAAGTGCGTTATGTGGTCTTGTCTTTTGGGGTTTCAGGCTGCCCTTGCCTGGGCTCGTGCGCCTGCGGCTGTTCTCAACTTCAACTGCCTCCTGATCCTCCTGCCCGTCTGCCGCAACCTGCTCTCTCTTCTGCGCGGCTCCTTCATGGTGAGTCCAATCGCCGCGGTATTGAGCGGCTGCACGGCTTGGGTCTTGCGTAATGTGCTGTTATTAAGTATTGCAGGGTCATGTTTTTTTTTTTAAACGGCAAATGTTCATTCTGTTTTTGTCCTTGTTTAATTGCTCCAAAACAAACATTCCTTTCTTGGCCCAATGCGTTTTTGTACTTCTGCTAATACAGTGACCTCAGAGTTTGAACTGAAGTCAGTCCCTGCTTAGGGAATGAAAGTGCATTGTGACCTATCGAAATGTAATTGGACTGCTTATTATGCAGATTGTGGTGCATTGGTTGCATTTTGATGCTCACACTGCCTGAGTTGCCTCTTGTTCGTGTTTATTTCAGTGTTGCGGGCGATCAATGAGAAAACAGCTGGATAAAAATATCACCTTCCATAAACTGGTGGCATACATGATTGGCCTGATGACAGGTAAATCAAATCAATCGATCGGTGCGATTTTATTTATATGGCACATATTTCATACGGGAAGCGACTCCTTGTCCTTTACACAAGCAGTTCAGATGCGACAGATTTAATGACGGCCATCTTATTTTAATGGCAGCGATATCCCAGTTATTGTGAAGCCAAAATTCGAAATTCATGTCCTGAGAACGTCGTTGTCTGTCTGCCTGCCTTTGCGTTGGGCCAGCTGTGCACACCGTCGCCCATTTGCTGAACATGGAGTGGTTCAAGAACAGCAGACGGGCGCTGTACGATGAGCTCAGCACGGCCCTCTCTAGTCTGGACGACACCGACAATGGAACCTACCTGAATCCCATCCGCTCCGTCTCCGCTGTAAGTCGGGCGGCGCAAGCCTTGCTCACCGAGTTGCTCACTTTGACAAGGGACGGGCATTCAGCAGATGCTCTTATCCGGAGTAACTAGCAAAGTGCGTAACAAGGGTACATTTACATTTACATTTTTGTCATTTGGCAGACGCTTTTAATCCAAAGCGACTTCCAAGTGCATAGGTTCTTCCACAAGTTGGAGCATCACATCCATAACTAGTAAAATACACATTCAGGGCTGTTCTAAACAAAAATACAGTCATTGTAAATATTTTTTTTTTGGGGGGTTAGACAAGAGGGATATCGGAAAGGCAGGGGGAAGAACAGTTCTCGACCCAGGAAATTGTCAGACGAAAGTCAGCCTTGGAAAGACAAAGTTTTTTTCTTTCTTTTCATTGCGTACGTCTATAGTATCCAGATCGTGTATCTATTTAACTTTACTGAGATGGGTACAGGGGACAGGGCTGTTATGGGACACGAGAGGAGCCCTTTGAGAGCGAGCCATGTGACTGGTGGTGATACGATCGATTTTCTGCGTCCCAGACACCCACCCTCGTGGTGTTCACCACCATCGCTGGGATCACAGGGGTCATCATCACCTTGGCACTCATCCTCATCATCACCTCCTCCATGGAAGTCATCCGCCGGAGCTACTTTGAGGTCTTCTGGTACACCCACCACCTCTTCATCATCTTCTTCGCCGGCCTGGTGATCCACGGAGCTGGGTGAGGCAAAAATCTATACATTTAAAACAAGGAATAACTGAGTGGTCCGATGTGTAATGGTAGCATTAGGAAGGTAGTACCCAATTTTTATGTTGTCAACCTTTCTGGTAAGAATGGTAAATGATTGGCATTTATATAGCGCCTTTATCCAAAGCGCAATTGATGCTTCTCATTCACCTATTCATACACACACTTACACACCAATGGCGATTGGCTGCCAAGGCACCGACCAGCTCGTCAGGAGCATTTGGGGGGTTAGGTGTCTTGCTCAGGGACACTTCGACACAACCCGGGCGGGGGATTGAACCGGCAACCCTCCGACTGCCAGACGACTGCTCTTACTGCCTGAGCCATGTCGCCCCCTGTGAAAGCACTCCAGCAGACCCCTGAGCATTCTCAACAAAATGTGTTGAAAACCAAAATGTGCAATCATATTTAAGAATCTGAATGTTGAAGATATGAAAATAGAAACTTTTATAATGATCAGTGACCATCGGTACCATTGTTGTTGTTTTTTTACTGGCGTCTAAAGTAATTTAAATAAAGTATTTGCCCCTGCTTTTGTGAGTTTTGGAGGCTTCTGTTGATGCTGTGACCCCCCCCCCCCCCCCCCCCATCTAGGCGAATTGTGAGAAGTCAAACTACCACAAACCCGCCACACAATCACACCTTCTGCAAAAACCGTCCCCAGGACTGGGGGAAGATAAAGGAATGTCCCATTCCGCAGTTTGCAGGAGGCTTCCCACAGGTGAGACTTCAGAATGAAATTGCTGGAACTCATAGGCATATGCTGGAACTTTACATTACACATTACATTTGGCTGATGCTTTTTTCCGAAGTGACTTACAGTTGATTTAGACTTTAGCAGGAGTCTAAAGTCTCCCCTGGAGAAGTGCAGGGTTAAGGGCCTTGCTGAGGGGCACAAACGGCTGTGCAGATTTTATTATTACACCGGGGGATCAAACCACCAACCTTGTGGTTCTCAGTCATATACCTTAACCACTATGCCACTAGGGCAGCCTGTAGCGTAGTGGTTAAGGTACATGACTGGGACACGCAAGGTCGGTGGTTCGGTCCCCAGTGTAGCCACAATAAGATTCGCACAGCCGTTGGGCCCTTGAGCAGGGCCCTGAACCCTGCATTGCTCCAGGGGAGGATTGTCCCCTGCTTAGTCTAATCAACTGTACGTCGCTCTGGATAAGAGCATCTGTCAAAAAGCCATTAATGTACGCTACAGGCTGCCCATTCCCTGTCTGTCTATGTCCCCTCTGCAGACCTGGATGTGGGTGATTGGTCCGATGATCCTCTACCTTTGTGAGCGCGTGTTGCGCTTCATCCGCTACATGCAGACTGTCCGCTACAGGAAGGTAAAGTGTGTAACCGGTCCGTGTGCTGTGCCGAAGTCTAAAGATTGACATGCATAAAAGGTCGAAGGGTGCTGATAATGATTTTATTTTATTTTTTTAAAGGTAAGCACAATTAAAGAGATGAGGCAAGCAACTATCAGAAGAATACTTACTTTATGTATTAATGCCACTTTAATACGCTTGGAGTGCGCCCACACGCGCATGTTCAATTGGAGGGGTGTTATCTCTTTCTGGTGACATATTTTTGCCACACTTTTATTTGTGCCCCAAGGCCATAGATATGCTATACTCCCAGAGGGCCTTTGCTAGAGAGGCGACTGCTAGCAGTTGGGTCACCATCAGTGGGTGTTTGACTGTGATTCTCGGGTGCTCTACCAGTATGTCTGGCAAACAGCGTAAAGGAAAGCATGTGAAAACGACCGACTAAATATTGTTCTTATGAACACATTTTACCGGACAAAAAAAAATAGATGATTTACCTGACAGAAAGGCCAATGTTATGTATTATAAAAGTTTTCTGAAAAAAAAAAAAAAATTCCGTACTGGCTGATCGAGTTTTCCCACTGACAGATCGGGGGTCGGGGGCCGCCACTGATGACTGTACCTTTTTTGAATTCACTGAAAAGCTCATGAGAAATTTGTCCCATCCCTCCCTCCTCTCTGTCAGATTGTGATCCGTCCATCCAAGGTGCTGGAGCTCCAGCTGGTGAAGGCAGGCTTCAAGATGGAGGTGGGCCAGTATGTTTTCATCAACGTCCCCTCCATCTCCCAACTGGAGTGGCACCCGTTCACCATGACCTCTGCCCCCGAGGAGGACTTCTTTAGTGTGCACATCCGCTCTGTTGGGGACTGGACCGAAAAACTCATCAGCATGGTGGAGCAGCTCCCAGAGGGAGCCCAGGGACCCAAGTGAGACCCTTTACTTTCACTGATACGTGTTCCTAAAGGAAAAGCTGAGTCGTGTATTCTGAGATTGTGATGCATTTAAAACGGACTATGAGCGCAGCTTCACATCCTTAGCTCTCCCTCTCTCTCTCTCCCTCTCTCTCTCTCTCTCTCTCTCTCGCACACACAGAATGGCTGTGGATGGACCTTTTGGTACTGCTAGTGAGGATGTGTTTGACTACGAGGTCAGCATGCTGGTTGGTGCTGGCATCGGCGTGACACCATTTGCTTCCATTCTGAAGTCCATCTGGTACAAGTTCAAAGAGTCAAACCCAATGTTGCGCACCAGAAAGGTACTGTTCCTTCCTAAACAAAAAGCGCTGCCCCTTTTAGTTTTCAGTTGAACTATTCACCGGATTTGTTTAGCAGACCCAGTTACATTGATCTTTACTGTTTTGTCCCTTATACAAACACAAGCACAAGTACTTATTAACCCTGCAGGGCCTTTTTGGCCAAAGGGAGCTACATACCAGGAACTCAATGAGGAAATAAAGAAATCTGGAAGCTCTGGTGGGGTTTCCATATAGTCCTAAAATTAGAACATTAAACCATGATGTCATTTGTCACCAAAAAAATAATGTCTGGAATTTCCATGACTCTGGCAATCCCCACCATAGCCAGGAGTTTGCCAGGTAATGCACAATAGCTTTGTGTAGAGCGTGGTTTCAAATACGATCGAGAAACAAGATACTCCCCATTTCCTCCTGCACACTGGTTTCAGGAGTTTGAGCTAATTTCAGGGGTGGAAAATTGACTAGTCGTAAATTGGCTGTAGGCAATGTGAGAATTGTTCATTTTCAAAACATTTTCACTTGAATTGATCCCTTTCAGCCATTCAATATGTGTGCGTGCAATACCATTGTCTGAAATACAGAGTTATCCTTTTAAGAATGAGATTAGATGTCCTGCTTCTCAGCATTGCATTGTGTTTTGGGTCAGTGTTTTTTTGTTCAGTTGTTTTATTAATTTAGACTATTTCCTTGTTCCAGATCTACTTCTATTGGTTGTGCAGAGAGACGCATGCATTCGAGTGGTTTGCAGACCTTTTGCAGGTGTTGGAGAGAGAAATGGAGGAGAGAGGAATGGGGAACTTTCTTACATACAAACTCTTCCTGACTGGATGGGACCACAGCCATGTACGTACAGGGAGTTCACGTTGTATAATGAGGACATAGTTTATATTTACCAAACCTTCTATGTGGCATTTAACCCTTTAAGGGGCAAGATCACAAACTTGCGATCAGAATCTTCTCAACTGAACATTCTGATGCCATGATGTGCCAATCACTACTGGCCAATCACAGTGGAGTTCCAGAACGCTGACGAACTAGATTTTGAAAACATTCCACAAACCCTACCCTTCAAAGAGTTCATGCAGGTTAGAAACATAAAAACCGGGTGTCTCGGTGGTGCAGCCTGTAGAGCACTGACCGCATGCTCATTGCGAGCCGCGACGTCGGCGGTTGAAATCCGACCGTCCGACATTTGTCGCATGTCTTTCCCTCTCTCTCGCTCCCATTCTTCCTGTCTCTCTATATACTATACTGTCCAATAAAGCTGAAAAAGGCCAAAAACATCTTTAAAAAAAAAGAAACATAAAAACCTCCAATAGAGGTGGTGGCTGCAGTGATGACAATGCTCCCCCCTTCATCTTCCTCAGACCGCTCATGTGATGGTTCACTTTGATGAAGACAAGGATGTTGTGACGGGCCTCAAACAGAAGACCCACTACGGGAGGCCAAACTGGGACCGGGAATTCGAACAGATCTCAAAGGAGAACCCCACGTGAGTGCTCATGCCCTCTTTTAGGCCTTCGTAGCATAGTCGGTGCCTTTGTTTTCCGCACGGCTATTGCATCATCGGTTTCTGCTGTATGCCAACGAGTCTTTGTCTGAGCCTCTTGTCATTTAGAAGTAGTTTTGTCTTGTACAGAGTGTGCAATGCGTAACCGAAAGAAAATGTTGATCCAGAGATGGGGCAGTACATGTAAAGGACAAAGACATTCTCTTTTTTTCTTCCCCACAGGTCAGTTGTTGGCACGTTCCTGTGTGGTCCTGCGGCCCTGGCAAAGACCCTAGAGAAGCACTGCATCAGCTATTCTGATGTGGATCCACGAAAAATCCAATTCTACTTCAACAAGGAGAATTTCTGAGCAAAAGAAATTTGCATATTCATCTTGAAGAACCTGCTCTTCTGTCTTTCAAAATGACATTTATGGCAGGATTGCACTATCTAGGCACACCCTAATCTTGTTGTACAACAGATTTGGCTTCTTGAACTCTAGGTGAGGAGTCACAAATACTTTGCAGATTCCACTCCCAAAATTAAATGTGCTGAGCCTGGTAAAAGATCAATACCCCATCATAAACAGTCCTGCCCTCCCCCCCTCATAAGCACTGCGTATGCACAAAAAGAAGCTTGAAAATAAGCTTACGCCAATAATTACGCAAAAGTTGGGATTTATACAAATAATTATCTTGGCCGGAGAATGTGCGCACTTCTACGGAAACTGACAAACAAGCGTACAAACATTTTGGAGACGGTGGAAACTGACGAATCCGATGGCAAGTAGTGGAAAACCCATACAGCAAATGTCAGACAGACCGGTTTCACTCAATTCCCTTCACTTCATACCATAGTCCACAGCCTTCCAATAATCATAACCCAGAGGAACGTCCTCTCTAGTTTCTGTCTTTTTGGGTTTGATCTGAAACTGCATATTTAAGCGTCCAGACTGTCCAGGGAGGATTTAAAAAAACACATATATGTTGGCGGTTGGGTGACGCCTCCCATGTTTAATTCAGTTTCATCTTATGCCTGAGAAGCGTATAGTGTCACAGTACAGACGCATACATTTCAAGTGTTTTTTTTATCCTGTTCTCCATTCGACCGCTGAATGCGAACTACAACAATATGATTTCAGTTCGATGCTGAGGGGTTTAGGATGGGATATATTTACATGGTAATATCTGTATACTTGCGTGGGTGTAGGCTATCTGCTTTTCATCTTTGCAATCGAGAAACTGCCGCAAAAAAAAAAAAGTGTAATCAAACTCAAGTTTTAACGTATTACGTAAGTGCCGTCAATTAATCACGACAATTATTCATTTGTATGTATGAATGTAGCATCCAATTTAATTTCCGATCACTTTTTTTTTTACATTTCTGTGACATGCTACCTCTTCATAACTTATCATTTATTGCTAATGCTAAAACCAAACAATATAGCCGGTCTGGCTCCTTCCTCCGTAGTGTCAATTTCTCCCAATGAAGTTTATTTTTTGCTTTGCCATATGATAGAGACCATCAGATTCCTCCGACAATTCATTGGAAGGAAAGGCTGATTTAAGTCATATTCACAATGGCCGTTCCATTAGCCATTTATTTTTAATCGCGAATTCATGGAGCTGGATACTGGGCTTGTGCTCATACAGATTTATGAGGAGTTGCATGCAGTTCAGTGTACATACGGCTTTATAAATCAGGACATCGACTGTACACACTTCTTTGCGTATAACCTCCGTGAACTTTAACGAGGCCCAAAGGAGGAGGAAGAACTGTGCATCCTTTCTTAGATGTAGTATATGCAACTCTGCACCAGCAGTCCTGCCTAAACTGTAATGCATTTGAATGTAAATATTGTAAATACTTAATGCTGCTCACATCATTTTTGTTATTCACCTGAAATTGTGTTGAGCCTCATGCATGCAGAAGAGGCGGTTCACAGCATTGCACATTACACCAAATGAAGAACTTCACATGCTTTTTACAGACCAATACCTGAACATATCTGCACAAAATATCTTGTTTGGAAGAGGCATCTGTTGTAATGGATTTGCTTTGGGAAAAAAATGTAATGACCCAGAGAACCTTATGCAGAATGTTTGAATCTTGGCGTCTGAATCTACAGTAAATCAGGTGTAAGGTTTTGATTTTCCTGAGAAAAGTAAACTGCCCTTGCTTTGAAGATGACTCCCATTTAATAAAGTTTTTTAAAACGACAAAGGAAATGTGACGTTTTTATTCAAAAACAAAGAAAACCATACATTGTTCAGGGGGGATAAGTGACAGTCTCCATTTTAAAATAACAGCCAATATACAAAAGAATGGTACGGTATCCAAGTGACATAGCAATACCCTGGCCCTCAACCTGCCCAAGAGACACCATTTCAACAGGTCTTTGTCGTGTCCTGGAACCTGTCCTGAACCATTTCAGTGGCTCCTTGCTGCTGCGAGTACACACAAACCTCACCTTGCTTTACCTCTGAGGCATTGTAGCACCTGACAACCTTCCCCGCCCCAAAAACACAAAATATTAAACGCACACACAGTAACAAATACACATTATACAATTGTGAAACTGGCTCGTGTTGTACAGGCATCTTCCAGGCAACACAACGCATGTGCCAGCAGAGGGAGGGAAACTGCAACCAGACCTGTAAATCAACAAGTGAAAGAGGAAAAAATGATATTTGAAAGATAAGCTACAGTACTTTCCTTTTACGTACGAAGCGAGAAATAAAATACAAAGAATGCGTACGACCGAGATAAATAAAATAAATAAAAATGGATCCCATAAAAAGGAACATTCAGAGCAGAACACGATCCCCCGCATTACTTATGGTGGCAATATGACCCATCTAAAAACACAATCTCCAAGTCTCTCTCTCTCTCTCTCTCTCTCTCTCTCTCTCCTCTCTCTCGCTCTCTCTCTCTCTCTCTCTCTCTCTCTCTCTCTCTCCTCTCTCTCTCTCTCTCTCTCTCTCTTCTCTCTCTCTCTCTCTCTCCTCTTCTCTCTCTTCTCTCTCTCTCTCTCTCTCTCTCTCTCTCTCTCTCTCTCTCTCTCTCTCTCTCTCTCTCCTCTCTCTCTCTCTCTCTCTCTCTCTCTGACCCGGAACAGAGCGGAAACGTACGTGGGTTCAGCGTCCTCAGGGCGCGCCCGCGGTCTTCTGGATCTGCTCCTTCAGGATGAGGATGCTCTGCCTCTGCTCGGGGGGCAGCATGGCTATCTGCTCGGGGTCAGCTGCAGCACCTGCATGATCAGGGCAGCCTGGGGGCAGGACAGACAGTGCAGGGAGGGTGAGCCAACCCGCGGGGAGGGCGAGCCACCCGCGGGGAGGGCGAGCCACGTGCAGCGGTGAGTCACTCGACATGGCCCCACTCGGCTTGTAGCGTAGTGGTTAAGGTAAAGGACTGGGACACCTAAGGTCGGTGGTTCTAATCCCGGTGTAGCCACAAGAAGATCCGCACAACCATTGGGCCCTTGAGCAAAGCCCTTAACCCTGCATTGCTCCAGGGGAGGATCGTCTCCTGCTTAGTCTAATCAACTGTACGTCGCTCTGGATAAGAGCGTCTGCCAAATGCCAATAATGTAATGTAATGTAATGTGTGGGCCGTGCAGTGAGGTGCCACGGGCGTGATCACGGGCCAGCATCTCAGGTGAGAATGCATGGGAACGGGGGAATTGTAATTATAAAACTGATAATATTTGACAAACATGATAACTTTGGAATGGCATAGTAAGACAATCAAACAAACAGTGCTGTAAACAAAGCATTAGCCCTCCTCCTGATTGTGTGAGAGTGAATAGTTTCAGATCTCTAGCTAAAATGTAATATTAGACAAAGGGAACAAAGCACATTTAAATAATTCTTCAAATAACAAAGGTCATCAAACAGTTGTTTAAACAAGCCGCCCAGGTGCAGTGACGAAGCATCCGCACACCACACCACCGTGTTTGACTGTAGCATGAGGTTCCTTACTGTGAAATGCTGCGTCTGCTTTACACCAGACACAATGGGATCTGCGTCGTCCAAAAAGTTCTGTCCAATTTCTGTGTTCTTAGAGCAATTTACAGCCCACATATGATTCTGACCTACTTACTGCTGCCATACTACTGTAGCGGAGTTTGTCCTGAAAAGTTTGTTTGGAGTCACTGTATATAAAAGTAAAATATTACATCTACACAAATATCAGAGTTCCTCAGTTTACACTCAGATTTTAATTGGTTGTTTGAGTAACTAAAGGGGCAATTATTTTCTCATTTGGGTGATATGGGTGTTTATATTAAATAAATGGAATAATTCAAGAATGTGTTTTGTGTTTACTCAGTTGCCCTTTGTCCAATATTATGTTTTGGCTACTGAAAACCATTCAGTATGACATGTCATATGAGGAAATCAGGAAGGGAGCAAATACTTATTCACGACACTGTAGGCACACTGACGCAGAGCCACCCTGTAGCATGCATGAACCAATTCAGTGTTGAATAACATTGCAAATCAATTACCAGAGGTCTCGCATATTTTATGCATTTATATTTACTTGTTTTAAATGCATATTGGTCAATTGCTTCAATGAAGGCAATGTTCGTTCCCAAGTAAATTTTCAATGCAGAATCATTTTGGCTTTATAATGCACTGGTTCATGCACCAAGAGCCCATTCTGCAGTTCCAAGTCAGTCATATTGGCCATTGTATGGCGTCAGGAACATGGGAACTTGAACCCCACACCTGAGCCACCACACAAACACTTGTTGAGCCTGTTCTTCGTCTTTATCCTGACATCAGGAACAGCAGTAAGCTTTGGAGAATGCTACCACGAGGTGTTACCATGCCAAGTCTGCATAAGAACCCCCCTCAACATCTCTTCCTGTCGAGAGCTGCACCCACCTTTTCATGGTCCTGAGAGGTGACCTGACTTTGACCGGGGCTGAATCCTCCGCCTCCGCCCGTCTGAGGAACTCCCGAAAGCCCAGGGCCCTGCTGGGGTACGCGTGTGCACACAGGAGGACAGCGGTTAGTGCGGGACCACCGTCGCGCATGCACGAAGCGACGGCCAAAGTGGGCGCGCGAGTTACCATGGCGTGTTGGCCGGGGCCCTGCATTCCCGCTGCCATGGGCCCCCTCTGGGCAGGCACTGGGCCCCTGGCGTCCAGACTGCGGGTCTCCACCGCCCTGGGGTCCCGGGCCCCGGGGATGGGCGCTAAACGAGGACGTGACGTGCCGATCGTTAAGGAGAATTAGCCAGCAGAGAAAGTACACGGGACACGGACACCAGTCTTCTTGCAAGCGAAAAAAAGGATGACTAATTTCTCAGCAATGCTACCCAGCGACTGTAGCCCCGGAGACAAAACAGGTCACGTAGCAGGGTGCAGCAAAGGTAACACTCTTTGAACCATTATTTGGTTTGACTACCGAACAAGGAGCTGAATTGCGGTCATCCTGAAGTTAGTGCACTCTCTCCATCTCCTCATACCTCTGGCATCCATGGGTGGCCCCCTCTGTTCCATCATGGGTCCCCTGGGCTCGCCCATCATGCCCCTCGGCTCACCCATTGGGGCACCCCTCATATCATGGGGTCCTCGCATATCAGGTGGGGGTCCGCTCCCGACATGGGCCATATGCATGGGGGGGCCCTGGTGTGGAGGGGCTCCCATGAATCCCCGGCTGAACACACAAGCGGACACACAACAAAGGATCAACGTCAACAATAGCTGTGCAAAGTGAGTACAGCACTGTTTTCTCTCAAGAATGACTCGCACCGCAGTCGGTCATCTCTCGCGTGGCGATGCTTGCGACTTGTTTTGGGTGTCTCACCTGGGCTCCACCACCTCCCCGGTCACGGAAAGCAGAGTGCCACCTCGCGGGTCGTTGGGGCCATCCCCCAGCAGGCCCCTGGGGGCCACTACAGCAGGCCCCGGAGGGACACCCCCACGCATAGGGGCCCGTGGGTCCGCCATGGGCACTGCGGGAAGACCCCCCCCCCATCGTATGTGAGCAGCGCGCGCAGCCGAACGCGCACACGCAGTGGCAGAAAAACGGAAAACACGGCACACGAAAGACACACGAAAAACGCAAACCCAACCACGACACCCACAGGAGGAAGTGAGAGATACAGCAAAAAGCAAGGACCATGACCACATGAAATAGAGCGCTAAAGATCTGTCTCGCACGAAAGCCATCGCCCCACCTGCCCATTACTGCACGTTCACAAAACATACCTTCACTGGGTTCTGACGCAACAGGTTTCTGAAAGGCACATACTGTAAATGCGAAGGAAATAATCAGACTTCCTGTCACCTTGCCACCTTGTACTGGTGCCACAATCCATTAAACTGCCTGGTCCAGAAGTCTAACTTACAGGCAGAGATGACAATCTCCGCGGCTAGACCCAACTAGACAATGAGTTGATGAGATCAACACTGGTTCCATCACAAACAACCCCCCCAGCTGACACTGCCCCTAGCCAGCCCATAGTCCTGCGTGCATGATTCTATGCTGGCCATGAACTGGGTGCGCTAGCGATACCTTGTGACCGATCGATAGCGGCCTGCCCTGACGGTCCTACAGGAGAGTGCTGAGGGTTTCCTGGGAGCGCAGCAAATAAAGAAGAGAGACAAGGCTCAGAAACAGCACACCAGACGGGTGTTTGCCACTTGCCAGAAACCAGAGAGGACTTCACACTTGGGTTCTAATCTCTCTCGCTCTCAAAAAAATTAAAAAATTAAAAAATTAAAAATAAAACACACACTATGGGGGGAGGAGGGAGAGGTAGGAGTATTTTCTCCCTCCTCCTGCTGTCTCAGGCTCACAAAGAAGGCAGGAAGAATGCTTGTCGGAAACTTAAAGGACAACAAAGCATTATTGTCTCAATACTGGATTTGAGCTTTGCGCAGCGCCCCCCGGTGGTCACACAGAGAAACACAGAAAGGAGAGCAGAGTAGAAAAAAAAAAAGAGAAAAGTAGGGAATCGTTTCACCTGAACCCCAAGTGTAAAGCCACAGACTGGCACACACACGCAAGAGGAGCAACATAACAGGGGTACACTGTCACTGAAAAGAGACTGATACTTACCAAAGTGGCTTTGACAGACAATGGGATTGCAACAGGATTTTTTTCACAGAGTGCAAAGACCAAATACATTTTAACTATAATCATCACCACATGGCTTTATGAACGGATAATTTGTCCCAAAAGCATTTATCTTTTTCCCCCCCTTGTAAGAGAGTGATAAACTTCTCACACAACATGAAATTTATCCATCACAAGGAAGATTACTTGCTAATAAAATGCTAATAATTGCGTGCTAATAACTGTACACTTGCACAAGTTGCATTTTAATTTAATTTCAAGCCCATCAACAGAAGAAGAAAACCCATACAAACAGAAGAATGAAGTCCTTGAGTCGGGAGCATGTCAGTTTACCTTGGCCCCTATCCATGGGAACTGGACCTCCCTGGGGAATACCCATCTGGGGCTGCATCCCGACTGTGGAGAAAAGATCAGAGGAAAACAAAATGGCTACCGGCCCCGAGGACACGACTGGCTCTGAGACGCAGCAGGAAGCAGAGCCTTACCTGCAGGGCCCAGCGGCCCCTGTCCGGGCATCGGCCCCGTCACGCCAGCCACCATCTGAGGGGGCTGCATCATCTGGGCGGCGCCGTTCACGTGCATGCCTGGCTGAACACCGTAAACACAGACACACAGACACACAGACACACACAGACAGACAGAGAGACACACACACACACACACAGACACAGGCAGACACACACAGGCAGACACACACAGGCAGACACACACACAGGCAGACACACACACAGGCAGACACACACACAGGCAGACACACACACAGGCAGACACACACACAGGCAGACACACACACAGGCAGACACACAGGCACCAGCGTCACACAAACACACAGAGGAGCGATGGAGTACCCGTCAATCACCTGGTATGACAGCTTTGTTCATACGCATAGATGTAGAATAATTTAAAATAACGGTCGAGAAGCTTTGCAAATCCCTCGGATGGCTCAGCTGGACTCATTCAAGCCTCAGATTAGTTCTGGTACTGAAATCAAGCGTCAGACAGGCCTCACTATTCCTGATAACCTCTCTGGAATTAAGACTCCCAATCGATCCCCGAGACCAGAGTCACCATCTGCAGGAGACAACAGAGCACCCGATGGTCTGTGATCTTATGGTGAATAGAATTGTCTTGGGCCCGGGAATAACATATGATATGATTTTGTCATTGGGGCTAGGAATTTCACCAGTCAGCCCTGCTTTCGCCCAATGTATGCTGGGATAAGCTCCAGCCCCCCCTGCGACCCTGTTCAGGATAAGCGGGTTAGGATAATGAATGAGTGAATGAATGAGCCCTGCTTGAGGTACTACATGTCTTCAAGGCTTCACAAAAATGCACAAAATTAACTAACTAATTTAAAAAAGAATTAACAATGAGGAAGTTTTACGCGTGCGTAATATTTATTTATTTAACCTTTACATATTCTCATTTACGACACTAACCTGGGCCACGTGTTAAAAAAGCTTCAAGCAAAACCTTAGCAGAACGGCGGGCGGAAGGCGTGCGGCTGCACTCACCATCGGCTGAGGCTGAGAGACGGGGATGTTGGGCTGGGGCAGGGGCTGGCTGGGCACTGGCACTGCACCAGCCTGGCTACTGGCGATCAGGGGCTGAACCGGCGTCTGACGGTGAAGCATTTTCTGAAAAACATGGACGGGAAAATCCTAATTCTGTTGATAAAAAATAAAATAAAATAAAATAACTTATGACGGCACAATTATTAATACCAAACAGTACATCTCGGGGAACAACAGCCCCCCCAAGCCACTGAAACGGTCCAAATCTTGAAACGATCAAAGATTGACGACTACAAGAGTCGTGAATTATTTAGCGCTTGCAGAGCTAGATAGACGCTGTACTTCATACGCCACTGTACTTACCAATAAATTATGTCTGTGCATTTCAGCTGTGGGTCCTGTATGCAATCAGTCAGGGTTCGGGTCAATTCAGAATTGAAAAATGGGCACAATGTATTGCAATTCATTTTTTCATATTAAATGACCCGAGTTTCAATTCATTTCCTGGAATGAATGAACTTACTGTCAATCTGGCCCTAACCCAGACCACAACGGCCAAGTTTACACACATGCATGTGCATGTGCACGTGTGTGTGCGTGCGTGCGTGCGCATGCGTGTGCGTGCGTGCGGGGTTGGGTGGAGGAACGGACCGCACCAGAGCGATTTCGGGATCGACGATCCTCATGACCACCTGGGCCTGGAGCAGGGCGTAGGCCAGCTGGGGGTTCTGCAGCAGCATGTTCCGGGCCTCCTGGGGGCTGTTCTGCACACACAGCTGGGGAAACGCGACAAGCACCGGCACGATCAGGGTCCCGATTCATAAAGCCAGTCCAGAGTGCATTACATTACAATACAAGTCACTGGGCTGACGCTTTCATCCAAAGCGACTTACAGTTGATTAGACTAAGCAGGAGACAGTTCTACCCCGGAGCAACGTAGGGTTAAGGGCCTTGCTCAAGGGCAGATCTTATTGTGGCTAAAACCGGGGATCGAACCACCGACCTTGTGGATCCCAGTCATGCACCTTAACCAGTGTGCTACAAGCCGCCCCGGAGAGACTGCACACCTCGGATCCTGACCATATGCTAAACAGATTCATAAGGGATGTTGAGAGAAGCACTCGCCTTGAATCAGGCTTTTCTTTACCGTATCCCAACCATATTCACTGCAAGCTCAAAGAGTAAAAACTGACCCTCTACCAGCATTCCCACTCTGAAGCAGTCTGTGCACAAATGGACAGATCAAACCTGTGTGTGTCAGTACACTGGGGAGCGAGGAAGAGGCATCAGAAGCATTTCTTGTACCTTGAGACCTTCCTTATTCGATCACTACTGATCCAGAATCACAACACCTCATATCACATGGCCACTGACCTGGGACCAGCAGGGTATTAGGTTATGTAGGTGCACTCCTTAAGAACTATAAGGGGGACGACAATTACCAAACTAAAAGTCTAGACAGCTACACTTTGTAGAATGTTCATTGAACCACCAACAATTCTCCAAACACCATTGCTAATGTTTGTTCTAACAGAAACTGCCCCAATCCTGGGATAACATACATTTATAGTCAGCAGCAGGCAGGGGAAAAGCTTGTGAACTTTTAGACTAGTGCGCAGTAGCATCTACTAACATTTTGGATTATTTATTTTATTCATTTAACCCTATTTCAACAGGGAGCCACATGTGATGAAAAATCTCCAAATTCAAAGCCTCATTTCAAGAAGCCCAGCAAAATTTCTCTACCAGGTTTTGAATGAGCCGGTCACCCTACCATATACCCAGGTATTTATACGATGATATCCTTTTAACAGAATCTGGGAAACACCATGAATTTAGTTCTTAGAAGCAAGGACTAGTTCTTGACCAGGCAGCAATGCCTGTGGCTGTCTGGAGCTCGCCAACAGCTTGAGAGAGAACGAGCAATGGAGGAGACAGGCCACAGCTTACTCTAATGATAAAGAGCATCAAACACGACTGTAGAATGGCAGTCACACAAAGTATATGATGCCACAACTCCTTACACAGTATTCTTCAAAACACACTCAGCTACCAAGCAGCAAGCCTGTTCAATTAAAACCAACCAATCCTCAGTACTGAAGAAATATATTTTCCATGTTCACAATGCCTAGCTAGTAAGCTTCCATGACTGAAGAAGCTGTTAAAAACGTGATTGGGGGAGGCATCCAGTAGGACTGTAGTAATTCACAAGGTGTATTTTGCCAACTGGATTATACTCACTTTCATTTGCTTCATCAGTTCAAACATCTGTTCTGGGGGCAGACTGGCCACAGCGCGACTTATGGACTCTGGGGCTTCCTCAGGCTGGCAGCCATCTCCATAGGGAGACTCAATGACAGGGGCACCTGTACCCAAACCTGAAAACAGGGAGAAAATGTTGGGCCCAGGCTCTGGTTAAACTACAATTTCTAGCAATTTCTTAAAGGAGGTGAACAATGTATAGCAGAGGGTTTGTGAAACTGCTATCTTAAAACTACAACGGTTTGTTTTGAGAGCTGTAAAGGACACGCTTACTCTTAAGCTCCTCCTTGTTCTTCTCGCTTGCAGCGTTGTCCACTCGGAGGGCTCTGCCGCTGAACTCTCTCCCGTTCAGGTTCCGCATGGCACTAAGGGCCGTCTCCTGGTCCTGATACTCACAGAAGCCATAGCCCTTGGGCTTCCCCGTTTCTCTGTCATACACTAATCTACAAGGGAGGCGAATGCACCCAATGACACACAGGAACAAGGGCTATGACAAATTCGCACATCAAGCAGCCTCTACTCTAGTCAGCTGGATGAGGTATCCGTATTAGTTCAGGAGGTTACGTTAGCTCAGGAGTTAACAACGACCGTCCGGCAGTCGGAGGGTTGTCGTCTCGATCCCCTGTCTGGGCCGTGTCGAAGTGTCCCTGAGCTAATCCCCAGAATCGTGTGTGAATGAGATGCGTCAATTGTATTAAAGTGCTAAATAAATGCAGTGCATTTAACAATTTCTGTCACTCTTAGCAAGAAACAAAAGCGGAATGTGGAAAGTTATTCAACATCTATCAGTTATCTCAAAGACTTACTGACATTATTAGCAAACATTATACAACTTACGGTGTTTTTTTTCCTTCTTGCATACCTTGGTAGATCTCAAAGTTAGCACGATAATATTATGATTCATGATTGATTTTGACTTGGGACAATTTGTTTATTGAGCTTTAAAATAAAATTGTACCTAAAGCTGACGACCAGGCCGACTTCTGAGAAGATGTCTTTCAGTTGCTCCTCTGTGGCCTCATAAGGAATGTTTCCCACTAAGAAAAAGAGAACAGAAAATTTGGCATGCCCACTGTTTTAGAGCAAGGTCTGGTCACAAGCTAACCGGTTGCCTAACCAACCAGCGTGCGGGCTATAGCCAACTTCGCTACCTAGCCAGTATGACCCAGACCACACAGCCCAGTGAACACAAGAATAGCGGCTTCACATAATTCCAAATGGAAATCAACTGTTAAAATCCAGGAGCAGCAAACATAACTTAAAAGTTTTATTTATAGCTCATATTACGCTAGTAATAGAAGCTAATGAAAGCTGCACAAGTCGCTAGCTAATTTTAGTTAGCAAGTGTTTGCAACATAGCGACTACTACTATACGGATTCTAAATGAGTAAATTTCTATCACCGATCTAGCTAGCTATTGCAAGCATTTTGTTCACTGGGAAAATATGAAGCATAGAAGTCACGCAAACTTACCAAACACCGAACGAAGAGACCGATCAACAGCAGGATCTCTACCAGCGGCGGCAACAACAGCAGCCGCTATATTCGCCATGTTCAACAGTATCCCACGACTGTCATTACCGGAAGAACTTCTTTGTGAGTGCAAAAGGAGTGGTCATGGGAGTTGTATTTTTACCGAAAGTTGGGGAAATACCTACGGTTGCTGTACGAAAGCGTCGTTTTGAGAAATATTCTGAATGCCATTGAATTACCACTTTGAAGATATAGAAGGCACCTGCCTAACTAATTAAACGTAAAATAAACCTAAATGAACAAACCAACAATTAGTTACAAACGTAAATACAACCACGTTATATTATTTATTATACCAGGGAAATATGTTTATCTTCTTGAAAAACATTTATTGTCGATTAATTATTGATCATCAAGGTACCTAAGCCAATGGCTCAGAGCCAGAGAAAACAAATGAACTCCACCCAATGAATCCCCACATAGGAATAGATTAAAACATAATTTCATATTGTAATGCATATGGTTTTTCTAATTTTGCTGATGCTTAATATTACATTACATTAATGCCATTTGGCAGACTCTGTTATCCAGAGCGACGTACAGTTGATTAGACCAAGCAGGAGACAATCCTCCCCTGGAGCAATCCATTCCCAGGGTTATGGGCCTTGCTCAAGGGCCATAACAACGACTGTGCAGATCTCATTGTGGCTAAACCAGGGACCTACACATACATAATACCGACCATAATAACACCATTCAATGTAGTTTGAAGCCATTCACAGATTTACCTTTACAGTCACCTTAAAGGCACAATAGGTAAGATTTTTGTGTTAAAACATTGTCACAGGACCATTGTAAATCCCTCCATATCACTGTAAAAGGCTCACTGACATGTTGACTCACCCTCTGCCTGTGTTTACAGTCCTTAAATTCAGGTTTCAAAATATACAGTTGATGGGCCGTCACTCTGTACCAAAACATTGCACAGCTGTACAATAATTCAAGGTCATTGATTGAAAAAGGTGCTAATTGCCACAGCCAATGGCGTGGGGGCTTATTCTGATTATTCGCGTGTAGCTGCCGAAATTGCATTCCAGACAAGCTATCACTGAAACTCTGTATACAGTATACTATTGCTTATTATCCAAGCGAAGAATACATATCTAGTTATAAAACGATACCAGTTCGTTATCGGCAGCAACAAGCAAATTATCTATTATTTAGCTTGCCTAACAAATATCCACCTGAGATACAAGGCGTGTGCAACAATGCTTGCAACGCTCGCTACTACGTTTGTATTGCCTCAGGTGGATATTTGTAAATTTGTTAAGCTAACTATGGCTAGTTTGCTTGTTGCTACGGATAGCGAACTGGTATTGTTTTATAACTAGACATGTAGTCTTCGCTTGGATAATAAGCAATAGTATACAGAGTTTCAGTGATCGCTTGTCTGGAGTGCAATTTTGGCAGCTACATGTTCCTTTTATCTCTTTACGTGTTGAATCATGCATGTTTAGCTGAGTTGCATTGTTTCTGGTATCATATCTTAGTTATATAGCTAGCTAATTCCATGTTTGTTGCTGTCCTCTCTTGACTGTTAGGAGTCCGGAATTGCCTATTAAATTGTAGAAAGAAAAAAGAAAAAATGGTTACAATGATTCATATTCCTGTATACATTTTGCATCCTCCCATCACAAGGATACCGCTACTTGTTTCACTGTTTTTCCACAGGGAATCTTTCAAAATCCTTCAGATCCTTCGTTATTTGCTTGTAGACTGCCCTTTTCTATTCAAGCTGCAAAATGTTGATTGGGCTCTCAAGTCTTGGCTCTTGCAAATCAATCAGTTTTAAGTAAATTAACCATTTATTATTTCTTGAACTCAGCAGAGGAAAAAGGGGTGGCTTGTAGCGTAGCGGTTAAGGTAAATGACTGGGCCACGCAAAGTTTTTGGTTCTAATCCCGGTGTAACGACAACAAGATCCGCACCGCCGTTGGGCCCTGCATTGCTCCAGGGGAGGATTGTCTCCTGCTTAGTCTAATCAACTGTACATCGCTCTGGATAAGACCAAATGCCAATAATGTAACGTAATGTTTTGGTGTTTGACAAAAACTTAAATCAATGGACCTCAATGAATATATAAGATGGTATTATTACACTTATTTTTTATGATCTTCTCAACCTGTTGCTGTCTGAGGATAGCTGCAAGGAGAGGAAGTTTGGGACAGAGAGGTAGGGGAGGGTGACAGGCGGTGGGAAATGCAAACACTTTTTTTCAGGCTAAGCGCACAAGCCACAGCTACAATAATCTGTATCCAGTCAAAAACAGAAAATCTTTTGAGTTGAATCTTTCAGTGAGAAAAAGAAACTTCCACTTTCACTGTGTTTGAGCTTCTGTAACTTTGTTTCAGTAACTTTGTTTGGAGTATTTCTGACTCTTGGGAAACAAACCCCAAAGGGTTACCTTTCAAATGAGATCAGAAGTATGCCTGTAGTCAATGTATATAAGGTATACAAGGTCCTTCTATTCACACTGAATGTCAGCACAAAAACCAAGCCATGAAATCCAATGAACTTGCTGTAGACCTCTGAAATGAAATTGTGGTGGGACATAGATCAGGGCAAGGGTACAAAACCATTTGTAAAGCTTTGAGTATTCACATTTTGAGTATGGCCTCAATAATTGTAAAATGGAAGAAGTTTGGAACTACCAGAACTCTTCAGAGAGTTGGCTGTCTGGGAAACTGAGTAACCGGGCAAGAAAAGCCTTGGGCAGGGAGGTGACACCAAGAACACCAGGGTCACTCTAACAGAGCGTCGAACGTTTCGAAATGTGATTAACCGTTTGTGTTTAGAATCTCCAGGACAATTCTGATTCGAACCCAAGCTGTGGCGGTAGCATTTCTGTTCCAGCAATCCGCGTCTGGCCCCGAAGTGGGAAGATCGTGTAACAGGCGTGAAGCAAATGCTTTTGAAAAAAAGAAGGCATGTCAAAGATTGTTTAAAATGTAGTTGTCATTGTGAGGTCTGCTTTCACGCATCTCCATTGTCACGCGCGTGCGTTCCGTTCCGTAGGGTAGGGCTTTTAGTCTCCAATCAGGCAGGAAAACGATATTATTCATACCGATGCATTTATGAAGTGCGACGAGAGACATTCCGACGTTTCACAGATTTTCTTCCATACCGATGTTCAGGGGGTGATGACATCCAGGTCGCTAGAATTAGCTTTTTAAGAGAAGACAGAAGAAAAACACACGTGGTTCCACTGGGGCTCGAACCCAGGACCTTCTGCGTGTAAAGCAGACGTGATAACCACTACACTATGGAACCGCTTACAATGCGGGATTGAAATAAGAGACTATATAGGTCTATTTTCAGCAAACGTAATTCTGAATCGTAAGCAATTCCATGCTTTTCGTGATATAGGCTACATAGGCCTACCTTTAATTACGAAACGACCGAATGTTATCAAATCGTGATGAACCACTAGCAGAGGTCCGTAAACAACTGCAATGGCTTGGCCGTGCATAAATCACCAACGGCGAGCCTGCGATTCACAACACCTAAAGAAAGCTTGCTGGTTTGCTATGGGGACACACGCTTTACGTTATAGGTTACTGGTTAGTTGGTGAGTAACAAAATAGTCTATCAGCCATATCCGTTTCCTTGCTACAGTGTAAATATGCTAAATTCAAAGGCGCTTATTAGCCTATGCGTATAGGTTATAACATTAGAGGTGTAGACTAACGTTGTTGCAGTGTCTTTGCGCTGAACAAATAGAAGTAACACTAAAACTATTACGTTTTAATATTTTCAAGATCTACGTTATTTTGTATAACTATTATATAGTCATCAATTAGATTTGGGCGTGTCTACAGATTGACGAAACAAACTAACCTAAGTTAAACTTTTACATCCGCTCTTCTGTTGGTAACTTAGTTGTGCAACTCGCTAACCGGCGCTGTAATAATATCCCCGAAGTCACTCACAAATACAATTATTGAGCCCGCAAAGCCATTTCAATCACTATATCTCTACAATAGCCTACAATTTTACAATACATTTGATTGTGGTATATGCCCCCACTATTTCACATGCTTGACAATAAACTAGCTGATTAGCTTGCTAATCCAGTATGTGCCCACATTTGTCACGTTTCATCGTCTGAAATAGCTACAGACTGAATGAAACGTGCCAACGCTGACTGATACTCGCCTACAGACGCTATCAGACAAGCCAGCTTCCCGACTGAAAAACATACCCATCTTCGCTTCTTCTTATTTTCCACACGTAGCCTACATTTGTGCCATTGAGGGCATACGATACGATTGCAGGAATAGTATATTATTAGCCTACTTAAAGCGCGATGGACACTGCCATTTGCAGTCGTGTTACTGCGAGTTTGTTGTGCTTAAAATTATGTCATGAGGAAACTTTTCAGTAGGCTACGTGAACTGCCCAAAACTATATTGTGGACCTCATCTTACTGTGCAGAATACATTTGAAGCTTGGGCGTTGATAAATAAGATAGCATATCAAAAGGAATGACTAACCTGCCCGCAGGTTAATCACAGAAAGTAGCCCAAATAATTGGACAATATAAAGCCATAGTAGGGGAAAGTACCACGCATGGAATGTGTATTGCGCTGCTGTAGTGCTGCAAGAGCGAGAAGCGCTTATCGAAGTACTTGTCGAATTTTAACCTTATGTGAATATAAAGTGTGCAGTTAGGTGTAGGCTACCTTTCAGGTTCCTGACCATTTATGAAAGAAAGGCTGCAGCACAACGTAATATATCGGCATCAGATGTAGGCCTAAGTCTACTAGCGGCTGTCTATTAGTCCTATTCTGCAACAAAATGTCAAAATAGATTTATTCCTTGGATTTCCATTTGGCTACTTATGACCGCCCTGTGTGTTCGGCCTCTATATTCGCAGCAGACGGCTCCATCTATAGGTTAGGTTTGTAAGAATTTCTAAAAAGTTTCGCAAGCCTGCAGGATAATTTCAAAAGAATCCACAAGACCCTTGAATCATGCGCTTAATCGCAAGATAAATAGGCCTACATGTGTTTGGTGAAGTCGTGTAACAGAGGCTTCTCCGAGATTACAACGGGTTGTGCGTGTATTTCGAAAAGGTAGAGTCTGTAACGTTCTATTACTGACATAATTGGCGGCTTGTTGGGTGCGCCGAGCTGCAAGGTATGCGAGAGCACACAGTTTAATGCAAAAATACAGGCTCTGTACACACTGGGTTTGAAATAAAACAATGAATATGAAGTTAAAGTGCAGACTGTCAGCTTTAATTTGCGGGTAGGTTATTTACATCCGCATCGGGTGATCTGTGTAGAATTGCTACTCCTTTTTTTATAGCCTAGAGCCCACCATTTTAGGGGACCAAAAGGAAATGTATGAAATGACTGTCTGAAATAAAGCAATCCTATTTAGTACTTGGTTGCAAATCCTTTGCATTCAATGACTGTCTGAAACCGTAGACATCACGCTGGGTATCTTCCCGTCATATTTTAAGCTCCTCAGGGACGTCTTGCCTTCAGTCTCAGTTGGCGATTGGCGATTGGCCCCCAAAAACTCATTGGCTGTTCCAGAACTCTGTTTGTAATGTTAGCATCCAAAAATGTATGTTTGTTCTCCAGGCTGACCAGTGGTTTTCATCTTGTGGTGAACCCCCTGGGGTTATGCTGGTGTCATCTTCTCTTTATGGTAGTCTTTGACACATTTGGGGGCGACATGGCTCAGGCAGTGAGAACGGTCGTCTGGCAGTCGGAGGGTTGCCGGTTTAATCCCCTGCCCGGGCTGTGTCGAAGCGTCCCTGAGCAAGACACCCGACCCCCAAATGCTCCTGACGAGCTGGTCGGCGCCTTGCATGGCAGCCAATTGCCGTCGGTGTGAGTGTGTGTATGAATTGGTGAATGAGAAGCATCAATTGTACAGCTTTGGATAAAGGCGCTATATAAATGCCAACCATTTACACATTTATGCCGACATCCTGGAGAGTGTTATTGATCAGTTCAACAAATCAAAAGTGTTTTTTTCTTCACAATTGAAAGTATTCTTTGGCCATTCACTGCAATATACCAAACTGTTGACACGTTTTGGCTAAATCTCAATTTATTCTGATTTTTCAGTCTGATGATGGCCCGGCTTTACTGGCATTGACACCTATTTGGTCAAGAGACAACAGCAATAGGCTCCAATATGCTCCAAATGCAAATTCCACACCTAGAATCAAATCAACGCTTGACCCTTATTTAGCTTTCTAGGGCAATAACTAATGATGCACAGTTGACCATAGAAATAGCTGAGCATCAAATCATCCAATTATTTTTGCTCCCCTAAACTTGGGTGACTATGTATAAAAAGGGCTGTAATACCAGCACAGATTTCCCGATATGGATGTAAATACAGTAACCACTAATTAAAGCTGACAGGATGAACTTTAACCATATTCATTGTTTTATTTCAAATCCAATGTCCTTGGGTACTGGGTGAAAACAACAGAAACTGTGTCACTGTCTCAATACTGTTGCATTTAGTTGTATATGGCATACTGCCTAACTATGAGTTAAATCATATCCTTGACCACAAATGATGCTGTCCACCATACACATTTCTAAATATTAAATGATAACATTGTCAACAATGTGATTAATGCAGTAACCAAGGTGACAGTGCCAAGTTATGCCCTCAGGTCCCTGATAAGGGCTCTTGCATCGCCTTCTAGTACAGGATCACCAAGTTATCATTCCCCAGGGAACAAGTAACAAAGCACTGATAATTGTACCAAAGCCAGCGTCAATAAACCCGATCCTACAGTCCCTACCTACACCAGTGAATGGCTTGACTACACCATAAGTTTAACAACATCTTGGAGATGATAGTCAAGTATAGTGAAGCATCTAGAATCTAGTAATACAATTTCCTCCCCCACTGTAGACGCTCAGTGACCACTTTATTGGATATTTATTGGACTTTTTTGGACTTAATGGTCTTTTGCTGCATTGGCCCATGTGTTGTGTCTTCAGAGATGCTCTATTGCATACCGCTGTATTGACATATGGTTGTTTCAGTCGTCCCCCTTCCTATAAGCTTGAACCAACCTGGACATTCTCCTCTGATCTCTATCTCTATCTCTACAAGGCAATTTGCCCAAGGAACTGCTGATGTTTTATCTTTTTTTTTTCCACCATTCTCTGTAAACACTGTACATCCAAGGAGAGCAGCAACTTCTGAGATACTCAAATCATCCTACTCTGGCATCAACAATCATTCCATGGTCAGAGTGACTTAGATCACGTATCCTCCCTATTCTGATGTTTTGTCTGGACAACAACTGAACCTGTTGACCATGTCTGCGTGCATTGCAATTAGGTGTTTCCAGTGATTGGCTGATGAGATTATTTGCATGAACAAGCTGGTGTACAGGTCTACCTAATAAAATGGTCAGTGAGTATATACCAGCACTATCGATTTCGGAAAGCACAGCCAAGCATGTGCTGTACACCAAAGCATATGATAGTCATAGTATCCACCACATCTTATCACGCCACAGTTTGCAAGTCTGAAGGTAGATATTTAATGTGCCGCTGGACTTGAGAGAGCCCAGTCCTACCACTGGGCCTCAGTAGTGAGCAATGATTCAAGGTGACTGACTCCTATCTCTGGGTTACTGTGTAATTGCACTGCAGGGTTTCCAGAAAGTGTGGACCCTGGACCACAGTCTGGATTAGGAAACTGAATGAAAATATTGTGATTCTTACTTTGATTTTATATTGTCCAGTAGCAGGCCAAAAAGTCAACAACTCCATTTTTGGTTGGTTGACCATGGATCATTGTGGTTTGTGGGATGTTTGTGATGGTTTCTGGGGTGTCCTTTCAATGTTCCTTTTACATGAAGCCATCATTATCATCATCAAGGGTTTGATTTAAGGGTTTGATCTGGAAAACCTTATCAAGGTAACTTTTAAAACAATCTTTAATTCTAGGGTGAATCTCTTTGTCACACAGACTGAGGGTGAAAGGGTTACTTTTGAGAGCCCTAGAAACTGCTGTTCCTTGGTAAATGGACTGCTTAATGCCTCTCATTCACCCATTCAGACACACACACACACTCGTGACAATACTACCATGCAAGGCACCGAACAGCTCGTCAGGACAAACTGGAAACCTTCCGACTGCCGGAAGACCACTCTTACCTCTTGAGCTAATGGCGCCCCTAGAACCATAATGTTTGGGACAAATATCTTCACAGGTGTTTCTGTGTAGTCAGCTGTGTTCCTTTGCTTCCACTGTGCATGTATAAGACAGCTTTCAGTATCTATTCTTCATTTTAGCCCTTTGATTGCCTTCGGAGTCTGTTATTGACACTGTCAATATGAGGACCGGAGTTGTGCTAATGAAATTCAGAAAGATAGCCATAAGGAGGCTGAAAAATAAGGGGGAAAAAAACAGAAAAAAATGCCATACCTTAGGTTTACCAAAATTAACTTTTTGGAACATCATTAAAAAGAAAGAGAACTCAGCAATCCCAAGGGACCAAGTAGGCCAAGGAAGACTTCTATAGTTAATGACCAACGAATTCTCACCATAAACATCCTTCAGCAAGCAGGTGTGGATGGATGTGTCACTGTTCACAGAAGACTTCACAAACACAATTACAGAGGCGAGACTGCAAGATACAAACGAGTTAGCAGCATAAATGGGATTGTAAGGTTACAGGTGGCTAGGAAGTACCTAGAAAAGCCTGCAGAGTTCTGGAAAAGGGTCTTGCGGACAGATGAGACAAAGAATCACTCGCAGCAGAGTATTAGCGGCCAAAAGGAACTGCCCAAGATCCAAAGCACAAACCTGTACAGAAGTATCTTATCTGCTCAAGATCAAGCAAATCCAGCCTCCAAACTCATTGGACAGCACTCCTTCTGACAGAAAGACAACGATCGCAATCATACTGTAAAAGCAACTTCAAAGCCAAAAGCTGGAAAATTCTTGACTGTCCACGTGATTCACCTGATCTGAGTCCAATGGAACATGCGTTCCATATAATGAAAAGAGACTTAATAAAAATAGCCCCCAAAACAAGCAGGAGCTGGAGATGGCCGTAATACAGGCCTGGCAGAGCATCACCGGGAGAAGATAATGGCAATGCACCTGGTAATCAAACTTCAAACTACAAGCAGGGGGGAGGGGCAATGTATAAAAGGTGTTGTAATTTCTCCATGGTGAAAGCAAAGTACATAAAATACCTTTTGATAAAAGCTGAGATTTTATGTATCTATAATGGTTAATAATGCTTCAGACTAAACAACGCTAAAGGTTACAAGGTCCTTTGTTTCAAACAGCAATGTGAAAGAACCTTGCGTTAGCAAAATGCTTGGCCTAGAACTGACTCAAAACCGTGTGCTTGAACAAAGCAAACTATAGTTCCAACATTACGTGCCCACACTGACTACAGAACACATTTTCATTTGGGCCAATTTCAAATATTTACAAAACATGTGTAGTGTCAGGTGAAGACACTAAAAGAGTACACTAGAAGAGTAGTCTCAGTGCATAACACCATCTTAGATCCCATTAGGAGAAGGAATTGAGGCCTGTCCATCTGTGAGGCCATCCAACAGCTCACAGTTGAGTCAATAATTGTATTTTCTAACCTATTCCTATTCGATGCTTCGTATTTATAGGTTTTGATTAGTTAAAGCAAAGGGTAAAAAGACAGAAATGTGGTATTCAAAACAATATACTATATTTCGCCATCGACAAACATGCAACCTGCATGTATTCACCTGTAAATAAGACATTGCCCGGCTTTAGGACCCTGCGCGATTCGCTCTCCAGCTGCTGCGGTCGAAAAGTGGTAATGATGGAAGATCGCGAGGAGAAGCCCAAATTTCACCCTGGATTCATTTCTCTTTAAATCACATTCGAAACGCGCAAGTAAAGTTTTGCAACTCGCGTTCGTCTCCTAGTATCTTGGTCGGAACCTCAAGCGTAAATCCGCATGTTAACAGTTTGCGACTTAAGGTAAGACGGCGCGAGACCATGCCATTACTAATAACAAAGGCACTGCTGGCGAGCGAGAGGTATTAAAGGGGCATTTCGCAACGCAATGGAGGGCGGTAGTAAAACTCTTTCAACTTTACACTGGCTTTACTGTACTATATCTAATACATTGCCGTTATTAGACTTGTAGGTTAGACAATAACAAGTACCATATGCAGTTAGTGAGTAGGTCATCATACGAACAGACTCGAGATGAGCGTTACCGAATTCTGGAATTTAATCCCATCTCAGTCCATTAGGCTAACTATGCTTTTTTCACGACTTTAAAATGAATGGAAATTGCAATACACACCTAGAGAAGCCTGTGCGGAAGGTTACACGTGCAGTGTGGTGCTGTATAGCCTAGTTTTTCGTCGTTTTGTCATATTGTCATATTTTGACATTGTGGAGTTTCATCCTTGAAACCTGTCAGCGCGTATGCAGAGGCTTGTCTATACTTATGCATGTTTACCCTAATTATAGAGCCTACCTGTGCCACAAAATATCATTACATGATAGGGGGTTGTATGCTATCTGCTTGCTGAATATTACCTTGCCTGACAATATGAACCTTCCAACTTGGCCTATTTTATTTTTTACGAGTGGCTTTTCCTTTCACCGGTGGGCTGGTGACGATGGGCTAATTACAGGCTAGCATTTTACTTACACCAAGACAGTTCATTCTACTTTAATGACCTTCTGCAGTTCGACAGGCCTAACAAGTATAAGACCACTGCCCCGAGTTAAGTCAGGTGAATAAAAGTAACTTGTGAAAGTATTAGCCTACAGTAGCCTACAGCCGTCCAGAATGTGTTCCACAGCAGAACTGAATCCGATCACAGGCCTCCCAAAATACTTTTTTTTTCTAGGAAGCTGAGGTGTTGTCAAAACATATACGGTATGTAGGCTATCCAGTTTAAATATTCTGAAATGGTGCTGCTTCGAATCGCCTAATATCGAAGCCTATTCTTACTTTTACAAATGAATACACGCTACAAAGCCTGAGCTTCAGTCTTTGCTGGAACAGTTTGTTGCGGAGTCCCGTCGTTGTCGATTTCTGGAGAGGCTCTGCGCTGGCCGGTTGTTACCAGGATCGCTTGCCGAGCTCAGCCTGTCGTCCAGCGATATCCTGTATTTCTCTTGATGGACTATGTCTAGTTTAGACAGCGCAGTCCTGCAACGTGTAGATCGCGGACTGTCGCGCTCGGTTCATCCACTCATCGTTTGAAAGCCATTGTTTTATTGTCAGATATGCAATTTGGTCTGTTCAATTAGGACTGTTATTCTGCATCTGCTTCGGTGCTGGTGAATGTGGATAAATTAGGATCTAAACTATAAGCAAATCTGACACGTAGGCTATTGTAAATACTTGTGCCGACAACATGCAATCCAATGGTGTTAACCAGAGCCATTCTAGTTTCTTTCACTATTCCCCCCCTTCTACAGACACTGCTATTTTGTTGTCTACGTTTAAAAGCAATCTGTCGCTGTATCGTCAACACGGTCCACGGGTTGCCTCCCTGCGCTGTAGCCTAGGCTATAATGAAGAAATAGGTCATCGTTTGAGTTTTTATTTATTTTCATGACGGCGTTTCCCTTTACCTGTCACGCTAAGACTGGCCATGAATTTGTCGCGGACTAGCCTATTGCGCAAAAATACACTTTTTTTTTATAACTAAGTAGAGTGGGCTACACCTACCTATTAATTATCTGCGTAAGCATTCATTTTAAATATAATTGTATATATGTCACATGTTATGCTGTTGTAGCCGATCGTCTTTACAATGTAAATGTGAATATTTATTTTTACATTTGCTACGGAAGATGTGAGAAGCTGCTTGTCTGATGGGTTCAATAAGAGTCTATGACATTTATTTCTGAAGGCAAGACAAAGCTTTTCCGGGCCTTCGTAAAGCTTCGACGGACTGATGCCGCTACCTGGCTTGACCTGGCAAAAGATGCGTTCTCAACACCTCACGTTCAGTCTCTTTCATCTTCATTGCCTCCACTTCGGGTTATGTCAACAGCACCGTACCGCGCGAAGGTGCCTGCTAGCATACACTAGCATTCACGTGTTACCCGCGTCTTGCTGTTTTCGCGGAGGTCTGTCTGTAATTAAGCATTTGTATATAATGCAACCAACGGAGGCACAAAGTCGATGTATCTGACTCATACAATAAAACATAATGTGGTTTAGCGTATATGACTATGTGGGACGAAATAAGTAAAGAAGGACATTTACTCTTTTTTATTTGTATTTAAAAAAACTAAATAATCTGATGGGTCTTAGATTTACAGTCCCCCAGCGTACATTCGCTGTCATTAACTTGCTGACCGTTAGTTCAGGCCAAAATTGAGTATTACCATGGGCCTAGATGCAGAATTGAAACTAGCCTGTTATAGCCTCAAACAAGTTGTCACACTCCTTGTCCACCGTACAAAATGATAGATATTTGTGGCCTACAGTATACAGGCAGGTAAACGCGAGTTCATATGGAAAAAGAGCAATTCTATATTATAGTTCAACTAGCACTGTGCACTGTGCATGGGGGAGACATGGCTCAGGCGGTAAGAGCAGTCGTCTGGCAGTCGGAGGGTTGCCAGTTTGATCCCCGCCCGGGCTGTGTCGAAGTGTCCCCTAGCAAGACACCTAACCCCCAAATGCTCCTGACGAGCTGGTCGGCGCCCTGCATGGCAGCCAATCGCCGTTGGTGTGTGAGTGTGTGTATGAATGGGTGAATGAAGAAGCATCAATTGTACAGTGCTTTGGATAAAGGCGCTATATAAATGCCAACCATTTACCATTTACCATTTGCTAGTACCATGAAAGAGGACACATGTAATTAGGCCTCTGTCAGACGTCTGTCTAATATGTTATAGTAGTATAATAAGTAATAAGGATCCAGAATTGTGGTTAGAAATTGACTGAATGCCTGCCATTTAAAAAATGTGTTTGTCATTGGAAACCTTGAAAGATTGAAGGTATGACAAAAATCATGTTTATGGAATATCCCTTTGTGTGGGTTTGGTTATTATGTGTAATATAAGCACGATTGTGACTGGCACTTCTCACAGTAAAATGTTGAGTGTTAAATTCCTACAGTGTACATTTAGTCCATGTTCGACTCTTATGAACTCCTATAGAGTTGAATTGACAGTGGCCATATCCTGTTCCGCAGGTCAGAGTTGAGATGGTGTTGATGAATGACAGCATAATATTACATGCCTCTTCATTTGTACCTAAAAGTACTTAGTAGTCGGGGTGACCTTGGCTCAGGGGGTAAGAGCAGTTGGAGATTTGCCGTTTTGATCCCGCCCTGGGTGTGTCGAAGTGTCCCTGAGCAAGAGGCCTAACCCTGATGAGCTGGTGGGTGCCTTGCATGGCAGCCAATTGCTGTGAGTGTGTGTGAATGGGTGAATGAGAAGCAATTGTATAGTGCATCAATTGTACTGCACTATTTTGCTCACCAAGGCTACAGGCATCAACTAAAATGAAGCATGGCAGTAAGGAGGCTGATTAAAGCTATTTTTTGACTATCCAGTTGTCCATGCAAAATACAGCAACAAAAGATGTTTATTAGATTCTTAAAAGTCATTCAGAAAATGAGAACACTTTTATAGTTTACAAGAAGGATTTTTTTCCGTACATTATTTGTCAAGTTAAATCTATGACTGCATTGGACATTCCATCAGTGTTGTCTTGACATAAGCAGTGTATTTTATCTGCTTTGGATTTGGGTTTCTGTATATGAATAGAAAATAAAACGCTAGCAATGGCTCCAAACCATCAATCCAGCTTGCTTTTCCGGACACAAATACTGTATAGTCTTCAGGTAATTCCTTACCCTCCAAGAAGGACAGCAGCAGGAGTTTAGAGATTGTAAATGTAAATGTCTGCATTTATATACCGTCTTTATCCAAAGTGCTGTACAATTGATGCTTCTCATTCACACATTCACACACACACTCATTACATTATATTATATGTAATTTGGCTGACACTTTTATCCAAAGCGACTTACAGATGATTTTAGACTAAGCAGGAGACAGTCCTCCCCTGGAGCAATGCAGGGTTAAGGGCCTTGCTCAAGGGTCCAACAGCTGTGCGGATCTCATTCTGGCTACACCGGGGATCGAAACAGCGAACTTGTGGGGACCTTAAACATTACGCTACAGGCCGCCCTCATCAACAGCAATTGGCTGCCATGCAAGGCACCAACCAGCTCATCAGGAGCAACTGGGGGTTAGGTGTCTTGCTCAGGACGCTTTGACACACGCAGGGCAGAGATTGAACCGGCAACCCTCCAACTGCCAGACAACTGCTCTTACCTCTGAGGCCAATGTCGATTGTATACATGCTCTTGGTTTTGGTGGTCTGGGATGGCCCAATGGAGAATGGGAATGCTGTGGTGCCTAGTCTAGCAAGGCTATCTAAGGTTGAACTTCAAGAGGTTGAGTTTGATTTTGCCGGAACTGTTCTTCAAGGTTTGCTGTTCATGGGGGTTGGTGGATTGAAACTGTCTGTGCCTTTGCCAAGAGGATGGGTCTATGGAATCCGATTGCCGTACATATGTCCAAACATGTCCTTTGAGCAGTGTTGTGTGCGCACACTTCTATCACAATCACTCCCTTTAAAAGCAGAGGTAATTTAAATAATGAATACATTTTCATATTGAGTGTCAAGAAATCTTTGGTAATGAGATTTTGGTGGCAGAGAATGTGGCTGGAGGGGTAGCAGTGGGTTGGATAAAAAGGGGCTTTTAGGTTTTATTATCAGTAGTCCACATTTTTTGTCTGATAGCAGGTTTGTGTTGAGGGCAGCAGACGTCGGCCATTGCCACGTGGACTTAGGACTTTCTCCATGGCTTTTTATTTGGACCTAAGTTCACTCTGGCTAAGTGGAAAATGGAACAAATCAGAGGAGGAAGAGAGGTACAAATGGAGAGGCTGGACAGGAGAGAGGGGTAGATGTGGCATCACAGTCATCAAGAAGATGGTTAAAGTAGTCCATAGAAGGGAGAGCTAAGGAGACAGGCAAAACGGTATTACCAGGGCAGGGTGAAATGTGAGGTAGGGGTGATATGGGAGTCAATGCAGGGGTCAGAGTTCAGTACAGTGTCTGCAAAGCAAATTAAATGTAAAAGCTGCAAGATAAAAAAGAAAAAAAAGAAAGAAAAAAAAGATCAGGTTATGGATTCTTTTTCCTACCCAAAACCTCACCAAATAAATGGCGGTAATTTAAATGACATCTGCCTTTGAAACCTGGGGATGTTTTAGGTCTGAGAAAAATATGCGCCAAAATGTATTGAGCCAAATCAGATGGCTGTGTGCACACATACAGCAAATATGTGCGCATGTGCTTCTGCTGATTAATCGAATGCTGATTAATCGTGTTCTATAGCTATACTATCGGGACAAAAGGCCTGCTTTGGTCATATAATTCGGTGTGTGTAAATGCATTTTGTGTGCTTCCTCTTGCTGGTCTATACGGACGTGGACCAAGAAGCGGACATCGTGAAATTTAAAGGAAGTTATTGTGAATGGGAAGCACGTGTCTCCTTCTCACTTATGTATCTGTATTTACAATGACATTTAAATGCAGCACTTATCAGCACTGCTTATTCCAGTGTTGGTCTCTAGTTTTAAACATCTTTCCACGCCCGCAAGCGTCTCTGCTCCTCGTGTTAATTTCGCTGCAACGTGAGAACTACATAGCAACCTTTTCAAGCTCATTTTCTTTTCCCACTTCGGTTAGACTTCAATGCTTCTAACACTGTACATCGCGTGAAACGTTTCTGTTATTGTAACATATTAATTACATGGGCCTTTCACACACATAACTGATATAACAAGCAATGCCTTTATTATCGCATTTCCTATTTTCACTTTGCTACTTAAGCTTTTTCAGTTTAGCGCACCGTTGCGATCCCCTTTCGCCTTGAGCGGCTGGGGCCTGCTGTGCATGCTGGTAGCTGCAGTCCGTACTCCTCCCTTTTTTATATTTCCATTGTGTGGATATGGGTAGCGAAATACTACAAGCCCCATAGTAGTAGTTCCTCATCTGCCTCTCTCCCATCAGAGAGATACGGTACGGACTGTCTTGACGAAACCCCCCGGACTTTCAGAACCGAAAACGATCGAGATTAGTGAACTGCAACGGACTTGACCGAAAGACACGGAATTCACTTGTCCATTGATGCATTTCCCTCTATTTGTCTACTATACAAACTGGTTTGTGGTCGTTTATACATTTTGACATGGCTGTTTGGTCCGATAATTATTTTGGGAATTATTTGCAACGTTACGGGAGTCGAATAAAACGGTTCTGGTGTGTCTAATCTTATCTTTGAACCTAGACGTGGTTCGACTAGGGCCACGAAAGGCGGTCAGAGATAGGCTACCTAGACTATATCATACCTTTCCCAACAATGTCAAGCAGTGTGTATTTCAGTCTGATAGGATAGACTTTGCTGCGCAGCTATATCGTCTGTGTTATTTTGAACACGTTCTGGACGGAGAGTGTTAGCAAACATTGTCCTTCGCATCATGTAGGCTACTGGCTACCGTTAGCCAGTTAGCCCACAATCTCGTAATAAGTTGGATCAAGTGTCTTAAAGATTTTATCTGTTTGAATACTTTTAGCAGGAATTTTCGTGGGAAGTGCAATTTCTTCTTTCTAGTGGTGAGTTGATTTGGTTCTACAAATGGCCAAGGCTGCAATTGCAAAGACGGTATGAAATGTTTAAAACCCCGTTTCGTAGCTTTGCAAATAACGTTACAACCTCGTGGTCTTTAACAAGATAACTTTGGGGGAATATAGACACATAGCTATGTAATTGGAGTTTGAAATGGTTTTTGCCATTGACTAACTGTCCACGATGTCAGTCCAGACGTGTTTTTGTAGCCTAGTTCGTGGGTATACTGTTGTCGTACCACGCGTTTGACCTCGCAAAGGCATACAGAATTGACAGCTGTCTAGTTCAGAACGTTACTGGTTATGTATAGACTTCCCTCCACCTGAAAAGAGAAAAACAAAATGTATCCCTCTTTTTAAATAATCATTCGCATTGTCTTCCATAGACTCAACATCGCGAATCACCTGAGAATCGGTTGCCGTTCTTTCATTTTGTGATGAACAAACTAGGACGAGCAGGTGATTTTTATAGCCCACTTGAGACTAACGTTATACGAAGAAATAACCTTACCACATAGCATAATGACTCAAAACTACTAAGAATATGTGGGCAAATGAACAAAACCGTCTGCAGTCGACAACAGCATTATCATAGGCTACTTGCCACTCGCATGCGTCTCGTGCCTTAATGTTGGTTCTAGGCTTCGCAGCCGACGATAGACAGGATCTCCTCATAGCATACTTAGGGAGGGGGAATGGTTCATTTTTGCTGTATTGTTTCATGCTGTGTAACAACATAAGATAGATTTAAAATTGACACGCACTTTTGTCCGTTGTTCTGTGGTTTACCTAATCCATTTGCGTACAGTCGCATCAAACCGAAGAATTAGCTATAGCATCATATTGGAAAGCTGTCTCCAAGACGAGACGACGGATCTGCAGCAGAAAATCAGATTAATGGCAGCATAACGTTAGAACAAAAAAATAAATAATAATTATGTATTCATTGTTTTTTCACTATAATCTGTTGACAATCCTGTTTGTACTGTCAACCTGGTGATATTTTCAAATGTTGGTTTGGATGACACCATACAGCGAGCGAGTTGCGGAGCTGTTAGTTTCTCTTGGGCTTGATATTGTCTGTAGAAGTATAAATAACAAAACATGTACTCGTCTTGTGATGTCAACAAAAAATGCTAGCTGAATGATTGAGTTATTGTAAACCCTCAACGGCGTTACGCGTCTCCTTTCTATTGTGGATCTTTAAGAGAAGGGCATAAATAGTATTTTAAAACGTTATAGATATGGCTAATCGTTTTCAACTTTTATTACTTATGTGTGGACAATGCATATAACTTTTAATCAAAGCAAAGGCTTGACGCCTTTGCTTTTTAGCCCATAGAAACAGCGCGAAACATGTCATATTTATAGAGAATTTACAGGACGACCTTTAATGCTTGCCCTGCGCGATCGCTTTGAAGTTGTAGTGCCAACCCAGCCGTTTCATGTTAACTCTCATTTTTGTGCAGAAACCTGAACTGAGATCCAGAGCACTCGCGATGTACACGGATGATGACTGCAGAGATGTTGTTTGTGAAAGAAGTTGATGTCAGAACTTATTTTAGTAGGGGTAGGTTTGGATGTACCGAATGAAATTAGTCACGTGTGAAATGTTGGGTCTCTTTTTGGAAGTCTGTCGGCTCCCATGGGATGCTGTTTTTTTAAATTATGTTTTATTATCATTTATTTGGGGGGCAGGGGCTGTGGGAGTGCAGGTGAGACGGCAGCATGCAATACTATGTCCATGACAGAAGTAGTGAGGAAAGCATCACTCCCTTTGCCAAACCATCACCCCCCCCACCCCCCCCACCCCCCCCTCCCCCCAAACTGCCTGCCGGTCTCTGCCCCTCCACTCTACTGCAAGAGTGGGAAGTCCTGAAGGGTTGAAGAGTGGCACACAGCGATGCCGTGTTTCTTATTTCCTGTTTCTCTTCTTGCTGTTGTGCCTGCTGTTTTGGAAGAGCATTTTACCTTTGCTTGCTCTCGTTCATCCCATTTTAGCTACCCAGTAACTAAACCCTTGAGTCAATACGCTCAAAATGACGTCAAATTTAGAAGTTTAAAACTAAAAATAATGTAACTCTCTTGAGGTTTTCTAATCATTTTTTGTTCTGCCATTGCGGTAGTATTGGTTATGTGCTCCTTTAAAAAGTACAAAAACAAATTCATGAAAACTCAGTTGTGATTTTCATGCCAACTGTGCAAAAATTGAGCTTTGAAATGCGGCCTTTCCTTTCCATAAGAAAAGCTTCATGACGTTATTTCAATTGAGACATTTTAAGGGAGGAAGCTTTATTTACACACAGGAAGTTTGCTTGCGTCCACACACTCAACATCTAGTCTAATTGTTAAGAAAGAGACAAAAAAGACCAAGCACCTCCTACTTTGACAAATAGTATAAAATCTTGCGGGTATTCTCACAGTGGATCATTGTATCGCTATGGGTACTGTGTCAAGAATATTATTGGCTTTTCATAGATGTGATGACGATAAAGGACAAAATAGAAGAACGTGTGCATTAATGAGAAATGGCTATATGGCTTCGCATTGTGACCGGTATTTATTATTGTTGGATTATTTATAAGGAGAATATTGATATTTAGACGTTTATTTTAGGCAAAATTCTATACAGTCACGTCAGTGCCCTTGGATGGTGAGGTTCAGACTGCAAAAACATTCAAAAATCTCTAACCACAACTTTATTTCCCATTGACCTCATTACAAAGCATTGCTCAGAGTTTGTCCCAGGTGTGTGGCACTGTGTAAGGGTGGCCATCCTACGGTTGTTTTTCTGGATAGCCGCACGTTCCCTGGTAGGTTTGGTTTAATACAGAAGAGCGGGTTTGTATTAAAGTTCCATGCACTGAAAAATTTAGCTTTTTAGGTTTCCACCTTGAAAACTCAGCAGTTCATTTAAGAGTGGGTAAATACGCTCTGCTGCTTCTGTTCAGCAGAAGTGTGTTTTTGAAGTTCCCAAATTGATGGAGGATATTGCAGTAGTGGGAAGCGCCTACAAATAGGCATTCTAAATATGCAGACAAAGGAAAAGGGCTGCAACACGATGTTCGTTCACTGCTTTTGTGTAGTTACATACACTTTATTTATTTTTTATTTTTTCCTTTTCTATTTGTGTGTTCAGCAGTGAAGCTCCATGTACAGAAGAAGTATTTGCCAATACAGGCCTGAGATCATCACCTCCTGAGGAATGTTGTGTTAACAGCACTCTTATGCAGGTAAAATACTCTTCTTTGAGCATAGTGATAGATGTATTGTATGTAAAAAAAATAAAGTGCATAATGAAACATATTTGCAACCAGGAAGCTAAATGTGTACTCCGCATTTAATTTAGTTATCTTGGGTCCACATGAGAGCAGAGTGAAAGATTTTTTTGAGGGAAATTCTTCCGATAATAGGTTTCCCAGAAAAGACATTCTGATGGGTATTTGATATCAGTGTTTATACCACAGGAAGTCTTGCAGGCCATTCACTGTATGCAAGATTATTTTGACTTGACTACTCTGGTTCAGGATTTTGTTAATTCTGTAAGCAGGGAAGATCTGATGTGGGGAGAGAGAGAGTGCAAATTCTACAAGACCCATGGATACTGGTGTGAACACTGAATGTGGGTTTTTGTAACCCTGTCGTTGTCTAGGTGGATCCTTCTTCGATGAATATAGGGGACGGAAGCCCAGTGATCAAACACGCTGGCGCTCCGAACAAGGCACCCGTGAGCATGGTGGGGAACCCACCCCAGAACCTGCCTCCAGAGCTGAGAGGAGATGGGCCCCTCAGCCAGCAAGCCACCACTGCAACATCGACAGACTGCAAAGCTTCAGATATCTCTTCGGTAGACAGTCCCCAGCATGAAGGTGCACATTTGTTAGGCTCCTCCCCTGTGAATATTGGGTCGTTGCGCAAGAACGTGGAGGTCCCCAAGCCTGTTGTGGATGGCGCTCCGATCTTTCCCGCCCAGCAATGGACGTGTAGCAAAAAGCCCCCCCTGAACTCAAGTCACGGTGGCGTTACCCCAAGTAAGAGGGCAAACTCACAGGCCCAGTCCGTCATCAGCCTTCCCGCGGGTTTCCAGTGCTCCTCGCTCTTCAAACCAGGCCAGCCAGTCGCCTTCCTCCCGTCCGCTAGCTTCAGCCCCCCGCTGTGCAAGATCACCCTGCCCCCGCCTGGCTTGGGCCAGATTTCAGCTCTGAGGGAGACCACGGCCAGCCAGCTCACTCATGTTGAGTGCCGGCCGCAGACTTCAAGCTCTGGCGTTGCCCCAAACCTCCAGACCTTCCCTTACCACTTCACCGTGGCCAAGGCCCCTGCCCCCGAAGCCCGACTTCCTTCGACAGCAGTGCATAAAAACAAGCATGGGCCTGTCTCTGGCGGCAAGAATTCCAACGCAGGAGCAGAACACGGCTCACCCCTGCATTCTGTGGCCTCGCCTGTCGTTGCTCGACCCCTGAAGCAGCCGACATCGGGCCCAACACCTTCGCCCCCTGTTTCGGTGTCTCCCTCCACCCCTCCAGCCATTGTCTCCACGCACAGTAGGCTGCTGAACCACTTGGAGAAGAGTCCATCTCACCAAGGTGTGGAAAAGACACCCATAATGTACTCAAGACTCAAGTCCCCCCAGTGTGCTGTTGTGCACAAACCTACAGTTACCGAACTGAGGGATGTGCCCCTTGACTTGTCATCGAAGTCAAAACGTCCTAAAGCGGCTAAGGAACCTCAAGACGCCTCCCCAGCCACAGAGTGCCACCTTGCTGAGGATGGTCAGGGAGGTGATCCCATCCCTCCAAAGAGGGCTGTGCCTGCTAGTTTTGGGCCTGGGGGTCCCCTCTCCATCTTCCCAGAGACCCTGAGAAACGGAGCCCCTCCAAAGCAAGGCTCACGACTCCTGAATCATCAGGCCCACAAACCATCAATGCCCTGGGCTAAAAGCCCGCACAGCTCCACTAGCAACTTAGCTGGGACCTACGTGGGTGTGGCCAGCCCAATATTGGCCTCCACCCTACGCAGCAAGGATGGGAAAGGTGCCGCTTTTGTGGAAGACCTCCAGAGCACTGCTAAACAGGTGACTATCTCCATTATTGACCAAGGGGAGCAGCCAGTCTCTCGAGTTAAAGGACCACCTGTTGTGAAAGACACCCAGCAGCACACACTTGGATCCAAGTATTGTAACAGTGCCTGTTTACCCAGAACACAGGTTAGTACACCTGCTTCCTCTAAGGATAGTATCACCACAGTTTTATCCATCTCTGCTGGCTCAAATTCTCACTGTAAGCTCAGTGGTGGGAGTGCGATGATTCCACTTTCTCCCGCCGTTGACAATGCTGCACGCCACCTGCAAGTTTCTCTTATCCACAAAAGGTCTACAGCCCAGCAGAAGATCATCCAGTTGACTCCCAAGTTGCGGGTGACCACGGGTTGCAAAGGTCCTCTGTTTCAGAGCAGTCACCCAAGCCCATCCAAGATGGTTGAGAAAAAGTGGGGCAAAACAAAGTCGTCTCCACTGTCAAATCTTGAGTCCATAGTGAAGCAGAAAGCTCTGGAGACATCTGAGCTTGGTGGTGAAGGGTGTTGTAATGCAGCCTCGGATGGGCCGAGAAGGCCTGAAGCAACAAGCTTGAATTTCAGATCCCAGGATACTCCGTCGAGCGGTTTCCCGCCATTCAGGCCTATGAAGAAAAGAGAGGGTAAAGTCAAGAAGGATTCCTCTGGGGCACCGCTTGCTAAGATTTCCAGCAAACAAGAAAATGGGAGCATTATTGAACCCAGAGAGAAAAGCACTGAGAAACCCATTGAGCGCGAGGAAAGCAAAGGAATTGAGGAGTGCTCTGATAACTCCAAACTTGTTGCCCAAGCTCAAATGCTTCGTGGCAGCGGTCACGTTGATAAAAACGGTGTCAAAACAAAACCACAAAGGGATGAGGAGAAACCTACGCCCGAGAGCCTCTCTCCTTGTGTGAAGCTGGAAGGAATGGCTTTATCCGTCCTCAAAGGTCAAAGTCCAGATGTGGCTGAACTGGGGAAGGAGTTGAGTGTACCCAGAGAGGCACCTCCTTCCAAAGGTCAAGTCAGTGCTAGCAAATACAAAAAGATCAGTCAGAACAAAGTTGAAAAATCATCTTTGGCGTCCTCAAAAAAGATGGAAAAGGGCTTAAAGAGATCACGTGACAAGGAGGGCAGCACTTCAGAGTGGCCTCATCGCCGAAAAGTAAGACTTATTTTCTATTTTCTTTTGTACTGGATATTATCTTTTGGCTCTCCAGTTCATAGTCAGAATTGATCTTGCTCATGATTGCATCTTGTACAGACAATGAGGCATGGTAACTGAGAAATCTGACAAACCTTTACTATGCAGAACATGGACCAACAGTTTTGGACAAGTTACAAGAGTGCTTGAATACTGCAGCTACTAATGCTGATTATTATATGAATTTTGAGAACATCCAGATTATCAAGTATTGACTTGAATATTGAACATGTGTTTATGGAATCATTTCTCAGTTTAGCATGCTTGTGTTGTGTAATGTTTTTTTATGTATATAGGTTTATACCATTATGTACTGCATACTCGTTGAAGCGGTTGCTCTGTGGCTTGTCCTGTTCTAGTGAATGGCGAATGAAAGGACGCCACAGTATGTTTTGAATCCATACCAGTGATTGGTTCTAGCGTCACCCAGGGACAGGAGGGTTTCAGTTAGCCAGCATGGCAGTGTCTCACCACACAACAGTGATTACTGCTGGTCAGTCAGGTTTCCTGCAGGTTTGCTGGCGGGGGCGACATGGCTCAGGCAGTAAGAGCAGTCGTCTGGCAGTCAGAGGGTTGCCGGTTCGATCCCCCGCCCGGGCTGTGTCGAGGTGTCCCTGAGCAAGACGCCTAACCCCCAAATGCTCCTGACGAGCTGGTTGGCGCCTTGCATGGCAGCCAATCGCCGTCGGTGTGTGAGTGTGTGTATGAATGGGTGAATGAGAAGCATCAATTGTACATTACATTACATTACGTTATTGGCATTTGGCAGACGCTCTTATCCAGAGCGACATACAGTTGATTAGACTAAGCAGGAGACAGTCCTCCCCTGGAGCAATGCAGGGTTAAGGGCCTTACTCAAGGGCCCAACAGCTGTGCGGATCTCATTGTGGCTACACTGGGATTCAAACCCCCAACCTTGCCTGTCCCAGTCATTTACCTTAACCACTACGCTACAGGCCGCCCAATTGTACAGCTCTTTGGATAAAGGCGCTATATAAATGCCAACCATTTGCTGATCAAGCTGCACATGAAGGGTCTTCCTCTGACTCATGTCTGTGCAAGCGCCACTTTGTAAACTGCGTTGTGATTAAAACATTGCAGCTGACACAATTAAATCACATGCTATAGGGGGGAGCTCATGCTTGTCTGCTCTCTGTTGAATCGATAATAGCGCTTGCAGCAATGAGCAAAGTGATAAATACACTTGGGCATTCCAAACTGGGGAAAAAGGAAAGGAAAGGAGTATCGGTAAAATATTATACCGTGTCAATAAAGTTTAGTGTTTAAAAGATAGTGACCTGTATTGTTAGCTTAGTTTCTTGTGTATTGTTGCAGAAGAAACAAGGGGCGCCGGTGCTGGAGTCTGGGCAACCGGACAAGGCCACGTCCCGGCCGCCCGATGAGCGGGAAAAGGTGGCGCGTGTGTGGAGCGACGTCACTGAGGTGACCCGGCCCCCTCGCATCAAAGCAGGTAATAAACACGTCCTCAGGTATGAAATTGTAAATTAAAGACTTCCACCTTGAACGATTGACGATGTCGTTTTTTAACGAAACAGTTGTGAGACCGAGTCGCTTCTGTGTTGCTTGCTCTTAAAGGCACGTCAGGTTCAGGACTTCCCCGATCGAACGATTAACGATGTTAACGTCAACGTTGTGACGCCAAACTGTCTGTAAAAACCAAGTCACTTCTTTGTTGGAATGCGTAACGGGTGTGACGGGTTTTGGTATGAGTCCTCTGCGTCGTGCTCCGTGCAGGTAACGAGAGCAGCCCCGTGGTGGATACCCCGACTTTGCAAAGCAGCCCCGACTGGCTGAATCAGGAGGCGGGGCCCGTGGCAAGCTGCCCACCCAGGCAGAAGAGGGGGCGGCGGCCAGCCGAAAAGAATCTCCCTGCCCCGAAGGTCTCGGCCCCTTCTCCCGCCCCGCAACCCCAAGTCCGGCGAAAGAGGGGCAGGCCGCGCTCCAAACCGCTGCCCGACCAAGGGTGTCTGCCGACGCCGAAACCTGCGCCCGCGGGGGCCGAGGTCGACGCCTCGCCCAGGAAGAAGAGGAAGCGACGCAGGAACAGGAAGTACCAAAATGGGGAGTACGTCATGGAGAGGGACAGGGCTGGAGAAGAGGACGGGAAGTGCGTTGCGACGCGACAGGCGACCAGGGCTGGGACAGGTACTCCCGACAAAATAATTGTAGGGGCAAAATTTCATGGGCTTACTTCCATTTTTAATCAGAAGATTTATGGGCGGCCACGCAGAGTAATAGATAGAGACCTGGGCTCGTAAATCAGAGATTGCAGGCTCCATTCCCAGGTGGGGGCATTGCCGTTGTGGCCTTGAGTAAGGTACTTAACCTGAATTACAGTCTGTATAAATTGACTGTATATCTTATTTTAAAGAAGTTTCTCTGGAGATGAGCAGCTGCTAAACGTAATGCAGTTGATTTATGTGCATCTTTCACATGCTGATGGAGGCATACCTGTACTGTTTTTTTTGGGGGGGTTTTTTGTTGAATGGATACTTCTGAATCTCAGTGTGGGAAAGAGTTTTTGAGCATTTCTGTAAGTTGAGTATTTGTATAATTATTTAAATAAAGGCTATTTTTAAAGGATGGGCCACATTGAATGGATGTATATGCTGTTAATAAGACACAAGGAGTGCTACCTCTCAGTTTAGCTTTTTTGGCTCATAATGGTCACACTTAGGATACGGACAGGGGAAACCTGATCCAAGATTAGCACTGCTTTCTGAAATCCTGGCCCTGGCTTCAACATGAATGCTACACTTACTGTACCTATATTCCCAGTGCAGTCTTGTGTTGATTGCATTACTCATCTCAGTAAGACATTCCCAAACATAATTTGCATTCCCTTTAATCAGTCTTATCTTTTTTTTGGCGTACTCCACAGTCAGCCGAGATATAGTATCACGCTTATTACTGTAACCGGTGTCTCGGCATATTTATTGAGTCGGTAACTGTAGTGAGCTGCAGAATGCAATAATAATAATGACAAGGATAATGACAACGACAACAACAATAGTGCTAATGGTAAATATGATTACTCTTTGTTTTTGTTTTGTAGATCAGAGGGTTGGGCTGTATCCACGGCTCAGTGCCACGCTGACGTGTCGGAGTGCCAGCCCAGACCGGAGCCCCAGGAGGCCCCTGCAGACGCGGTCCGGGTCCGCGCGACACTCAGAGCGGCCCGTCTCTCCCGAGGACAAGCCCTCGGGGAAGCGGAAGTTCAAAAGCAAGCACCTGTGCGACACGGAGGAGAAGAAGGTGAGGGGGAGGGTCACAAAATGGCTCTCTTTCGGGAGGCAGATATTTCGAAGCGCGCTTCTCTGACGATCGTCCTGACTCACCCTCATGTTTTGTGCGTGAGTAATCCGTTTAATCAGGAAGGCCGTTAAAAAAAACCGTGCTTAGAGTGCCCTCGTCTGGCCTCTGGAGTTACTGCAGACTGAAATGAGATATTTCCCCGTGTCTGTCTGAGGAGCTCACTGAGTGTGAACCTTGCCTGCTGTCCTTACAGTGACGCCTCCAACACATGCTAATTTGTTTTTTCCTTTCAGTGCACAAAAATTTTTTTGTTAATTATTTTTATTTTTTTAAATTCCAGTTCAAGACGAAACGCGGCGGCTCGGGGAAGCGCTCCGCCCCCCTGGTCTCCGATGGCGGCGGCTCTCCTGTGAAGAAGCCGCCAGACCTTCCCGCCTCCCCCCGGGGACGGCCGTCCCCCGCAGGCAGGAGGGGCAGTGCGGGGAGGGGCCGGGCGCCAGAGTCTCCCCCCGGCCGCCCGCCCCCCCCGGAGGTCCGGCGGCTCATCGTCAATAAGAACGCCGGCGAGACCCTGCTTCAAAGAGCCGCCAGATTGGGCTACCAGGTAGTGCTCCGCCCCTCCACCTGCGAAGGGGGGGGGGCTCGCCCCCATCTCGCACCCTACGGGGGTGTGTTTACGGGCGGGTCTGTGGATTCTCTGATCGTCTCAGCACGACTGCTCTGAGATCGTTCGTGCGGTCGCTTGCTGGAGATATCAGTTAAACCAAGTTCTCCAATCGGTAATGGTTAGTCACCTGTGCGTTCAGTTTTGGGGAGTAGTTAACTACATGTTTTACCACAGGTAGTTAAACTAGTAGTATAATTGCAGTTTGCTGGTTCAGCTACATTAAAATGGGTGTTGTGGTTTTAGTAGTTATTTACCTTTTTGTCATTTTAAGGTATAGTTACCAACTACTGGAACGACCAACTACTTTTGCCCCCAAACCATTTTGACTAAATAGTTGCCAACTGAAAATTTCCACACATTGCTGGTTCTCCCCACTGAGCTGTAGTTCTCCCTGTGTGAAAAAAAGAAGGCATTGCTCACACTCACCATGTCTGGGGAACATGATAATGATAATTTTGAGAATGTTTTATTTATTTATTTATTTATTTATTTATTAAATTCTTATTATTATAAGTACTGGTTTTGAACTACGTTTGGAGTAATTGTCGTTTCGCAAGTTGCATTTCTCTTTAGCGTAGCTTTGCTATGCGGCTGCTTTAGGGTGAGGTAATTGGTTGTTTTGAGTACGTACGGCACGATGGCTGTATGCGGCGTGGAGCTGACGCTCCCGCTCCCGCAGGAGGTGGTGCTGTACTGTCTGGAGAAGGACGAGCGGGAGGTGAACCGCCGGGACAACGCCGGCTACACGGCGCTCCACGAGGCCTGCGCCCGAGGCTGGACCCAGATCGTTCAGGTGCTGCTGGAGCACGGGGCCGACGTCAACTGCAGCGCCCAGGACGGCACGCGGTGAGCCTGGGGAACCCACGGGGAACCCACGGGGATATCCACACGGGTTTTAGGATTGAGGATTGCTTCTTCAGTATTCAGTAATATACTGTATACTTGGGAGTACAACAATAGGAATTCACTCGCTGATGCTAATTACTGATGTAATGTAATCACCAGAATGGCTGATTACAGTATTGATGCCGAGGTTTGAAGAATATTACTGACTGTGTAGGAGCTATATTATTTTCTAAGAGCAATGTTAAACTCCAGGGATGTAGTGTCTATGGGCTTTTGTGGTTTCCTGTAAGTTAGCTGCCTGTTTTGGCCCTGGAAACAAGGTGTGTGGGTTCTTTAGTTCACAACTTAAATTAAGTAGTTACTGTTGGTGGAAAATGCTGCAACCCTGCAGAGTTCATATTCGGTTTGTGTACGTCAGCGGTAAACAAACCTACTACTGGCTGATCGTACGTGATAATGCATCGCGAGAAATGTCTAACACTGAGCTCCCTCTGCAGGCCAATTCATGATGCGGTGGCCAGCGATAATCTGCCCGCCGTGTGGATGCTGTTGAATCGTGGGGCAGACCCTACCCTGGCCACCTATTCGGGACAGACGGCAGTCAAACTCGCTCAGAGCAACAGCATGAAAACATTCCTCAGCGGTAACTATCTGGCTTTAGCCATTATTTAAAAAAATACTTGGGTGTCGTGGGCCTGCTGTTTGTATACTAAATTAATAACCACTATGCAGGGTTGTGGTCAATTCAAGAATTGAAATTCAGTTCATTGTTTGAAAAATCACCAGAGACTGATTTTGGGAATTTTTTCAAGTCATGAATAGCAATTAATTTTCAGGAATACTGACTGAATTTGAATTGAATTGACCCAAACTCTTGAACTCTTTTAAATGAGTTCCCTGGGCTGTTCAGAATGTCAGCATATTTCAAAGTGAACGTGCCTTTTTTCTTCAATCCCAGAATACTTTGCTGATTTGGATGGGCGTAGCAGCGAGGATCCCAGCATGCACTGGGATTTCTACAGCAGTGCTGTGTTTGGTGAGAGACCAATGCCACACCATGTGTGACTTCACCTTAAGAAATTTATTTTTCCCCGTTTATGCTCTAATTTGACTTTTAATTCGAGTTACAGGTCAGGTGCTAAAGCTTGTCTGGTTAATGCGTGTCCATTTTGATGACCGTTTGCTGCTGTGTAAAATGTTGTACTGAAACCAAGCTTCCACTAGAGGGAGGGCTATGCCTTTTGTAGGCAGGTGTTTTCACACTTTAGTGTAGTATGTGCGTTTGGGTTTGGGTTGATTAACCCTCAAGTTAACGGCGATAAAAATACTTTCAGAAGCTGGACAGGAGGCATGCTGGGACTTCCTGCTCTCGTTCCCTGGGGCGGAGGAGGGGCAGAAGGAGGCGAGCGCAGAGGAGGACTGCTTCATGTTTGAGTTCTCCTCACAGCCCCTCCTGCCCTGTTACCACGTCCAGGTGTCGCTGTCACAGGGGTGAGTGAGCTGCTGCGCTAACGCACTACATAGCTTGTAAAAAAATAAAATAAAATAAAACTGAACTTTTTTTTCGTTTTTTATTTTTATAAAAAATGTTGTATTCAAAAAAAAAAAGTACCCAGTTGTATATTGAAACAGAATTCATTAGGAATACGAGCACATCTTCAGAGAGTTATTTCATGCCTAAGTCATGCATCATTTAAAAGGATGCTGCATATATCAAAGGACCAAAATGGCTGTGCAGTATGAAAATGTAGCTGTAGTAAGCAGGGTTTTTCATTTTATTTTATATATATTTTTTGTTAAAAGTCACAGCTGTTCCCTGCCTCGGCTCTTTTTCCTCCCGCAGCTTTTGCAATTGGTTCCTCCTGTCGGACGTCCTGAAGCGGCTGAAGATGTCGGCGCGGATATTCCGGGCGCGGTACCCCCACCTGGAGGTGGTGAGCGTGTCCTGGGCGGAGCTGTGCAGGCAGGTGTCCGTCAGCCAGCTGACGGTGGTCCCGGAGGACGCGGCGGGGGGCGAGGACCAGGACGCGGGCGGCCAGGTGGAGCTGGTGCGCTGCGTTCTGGAGCTGCAGGAGCTGCTGGGCTCCTCCGTGCACTTCCTGGAGCCGGAGACTCCCCCCGCCACGCAGACCGGCCCCAAAGCCGAGTCCAACTCCCCGTCGCCCAGGAGTAAGAAGTCTAACAAAAAGGAAGAAAGGTGAGAGATTGTCCGTCCGGCGTGCTGAGGAGCTGCCGTGGCAACCGTGACGCACAAACACAACCAGCGTTTTTTTTTTTTTTTTATGTTCATGGGGAGACGCAAACCTCTGGACATGTACTTTTCTGAGGGTGGGCCCCCGTCACATCTTGGCCTCCTTGTAGTGAAGGCTAAAAGCGACAGACTAACTGCTGTGTTGTCGACCCTATGAAGAAGAATTAGTGGTGGGCACAGTTGGACATGAACTTTTCACATTTCAAACCTGTAGGTATTTTTCAGTATTCAATAAATGTTTTAAAACCTTTTTTATATGCTTATATGTATATAGAATTATATATGTATATCTCGCCATCAGGGTTACCACATTTTGGACTGTAATGTATAATATTGTAATGTATTGTTGATATGACAAGGTTTTTGTGGGTATTTGTTTTCGAGAGAAACTGAATGTTTTCCGAGAGAGATAATCCCAGTGTTTTATCTTGGTAAACTCTTATGTGCAGCTAAGAGGCTTAAGCTCAGCTAACTGGTAGGAGGACCATTGGGCCAGATGGGTTCTCCACTTGCCAGTGAAATCCCCATTCACAGACCCCCTCAGGTCACTGGGTCAGTATTTGCTCACAGACATTGTTCCTGTACAGTTTGAAGTTGTATATTTTTTTGCCCGGTCTGTGATGGTATTCTGCTTTGGGAAAAGCGTCTTGGAAAGAAAAAAACAACGTTGGTTCTGCTCGACTGTGATAACCAAAAAAAGAGGATTTACTTTACAAATGAATGTTCTGCTTCCTACTGATCTCCTTCAGTGTCTGCATTTAAGATATTCTAAAAAAATGCCACTGCCCCCAGAAATAAATTCTATGCCTGTAGATCAATAAGCATTTACAGGTTTGTGCAGATGTCGGATTTGATAGCATTAATGTCTTAATGCTGTCAGGTTTTTTTTTTTTTTTTTTTTTTTTTTTTTTTCAACCCCCTCATGTATAATAGTGTGAAACCTTTGCTAACACTGACACACTCTCAGTTTCCCAAGAACAGATGGGATGGCTCTTCACATCCAGGTGCGACATGGCACCCTGCACTCAGTCTAAAGAACTGGGAAGAACTAATGCCCTTCTGGGTCCCCTCCAGTCCCTTCCAGTCATCTGGTGGTGTATGGATCCTGGCTGTGGCTGATAGAAACTTACGTGCGTTTTATTTTGAAATGTTCAGTTGGTGTCCTTGCTTAATTTGATTATTATTATTATTATTATTATTATTATTATTATTAGTATATTCTCTCTCCCATTTCCAACTCTCGTGTGCAGGCCTGATTACTGATTATCTGACTATTAATAATAATAACAACGATAATAATTATAATTAACTTGTTCATTATCCTGGCAAAAATGATTTAATAGGACTTTGAATGTTTGGTGCTTTATTTGAAGTGTGTGTATTATTATTATTGTTTTCCCTCCTTGCATACAGTATTTTAATATGCAAAAGTACAGTTTTAACGTACTGGTGCTAAGCTATATTTTGTCTTGACAATCAGTGTTTTGTTTTAATCTCCTATGCTATTTAAAATGAAAAAAAAAAAACTATGTAGTAAGTTGTGAGGTGTACAGCCGACCCCCCGCCCCCCTCTCCCCATGGAGGACTTTTTGGACAATTTAGTGTTCATGAGAGCTTTGTTGAAAATAGAAGGAATCCTTTTATTTGACCCTTATTTAAAAAAAATCTGAATAAAGCATGATTGTGAAGTCTGGTCTTCAGGTGTTCTGTAAAATGTATTGTATAAATTGCTTTGTTTAAAAAAAAAAAAAAAAGTTTTGTCTTTTTTTTCCCCAACATGTATGATACTGTACACAATGCTGAAGTCCTTTGTGTAATTTTAATTTGTAAGTTAGCTGACGCTTTTATCCAAAGCGACTTGCAGTTGATTAGACTAAGCAGGGGACAATCCCCCCTGGAGCAATGTGGGGTTAAGGGCCTTGCTCGAGGGCCTAACAGCTGTGCAGGCGTGTATTATCATGGCTACACCGGGGATTGAACCACCAACCTTCCGGCTCCACCCCACATTACTTGGTAAATTACACATACTACTGACTGGAACATGGAGCTAAGCTGGGTAGGTTTGTTTCTCCGGTTCATTTCAAACTGTGGCCAGAAATACCATCTCTTGATGAGCTTTGATTTTTTTTTTTCTCCCAAAGATAACACTGAGGATTAAATGATCGGATTCTGGCCTAAAAGTTGGGTACTTCATCTAGCGGAACTGGAAAGTGGTTAGCAGAAATGGTTTAACTGATTATCAATAATACTGTTTATTTCAATTATTTCAATTACATCTCAATTAGGAACCCCTTACTTTTCAATTACATCTCAATTAGGGACCCCTTTTCATTTAGAGATTTGTACATAAAGAAGTGTGTATTTCGGTCGATCATATCTCTGTTGTCATTGTATTATTACCATTGTATCTTATATAATTGGAAAGTCTGTTCATTTCCCTTTTCAATGATGTCCCATGGATCATGCGTTTGTGGTGTCCCAAGTGAAATGTGCCAAATTTCCCTGCCAATGTCAAACAGTGTATTCTCTTGTTGGTATTGACTCTATTGTTTTGAGTTGATTGAAATGTTGTCCAATGTTGTGTTTTTCTAAAGGCTTTGGTCATACATCTACATTTCCAAATCGAAGCAAAAGGTGTTTGACCTCAGTTACTTAATTACTTCAAAGTAGATAGCTATCGTGAGATGATTTCCTGGATCTCACGCTTCTGATTCCGCTGGTACCTTACTTTCAGAATTCCCTTGAACTGATAACAGTAATTCGCTTATTTAAAATGAGTGAGTTTAAGTAATAGTTATCCAGCTACAGTTGGCCTACATCTAAACTGGTTGCGATAGAAGATTTTTTGCGGGAATGTGTAATTTATCCACCAGGGGGAGGTAACAACTCGCATTGAAGTGAAAGTTTTGAAACTGAGCATGATAAAGTTCGCGACAATTACCCCAGATATTTTACTGTACGTAGTTTATATGGTATAATAAGTGAAGTTACTTTAGCAATTAGAAATCCAGACATTTTTTTTCCTACTATCACTGGATATACTGTACCGTGCATTTCGCCGGTGCAAAGGATCGCGGAAATGATTTTTATAAAAGCACGTCATCTCACAGTTCAAAATGGCTCTGAAACGTTCAATCAAACAACTTGTCCCCATAAGGGATTCAATAAGATTCATTATCTCGTTACTTAAAACACGTTATAAATCGACGACAGTTGGGCAGTATGAAGTATTGTGCAGGATACAATAGGACCAACACAGGAAGTTTTTTTTTTACAATGACCGAGGAACGTGCCATGTGTCACGTAGTGAAACACGATGCGAAATCACGTACGTTTGCGCCACAACTCTTATGTGTCAAGGGAGGATTCCGAGGAATATACACTCATCGAACTCTTTAGTAGGTATTTATTGGACTTATCTTTTGTACTTCTACTGCGTTAGCCTATCCACTTACAGTTATGATGCGTTGTATGTTCAAATATGTTCTTCTGCGTAACACTTGTAATATGTGGTTATTTGCGTTACTGTCACCTTCCTGTCAGCTTTGAGCAGTCTGGCGTTTCAGTTTTTTTGCATCATTCTCTCAAGAGAATGGTGAGCAACTGTAGAACAATTCTAGAGACTAGTGTGCGTGAAAATCCCAGGAGTTGAGCAGTTTCTGAGATACTCAAGCCACCCTGTCTGCCACCAACAATCATTCCACGGTCAAAGTCACTTAGATCACATTTTTCCCCATTCTGATGGTTGATGTGAACATTAACTGAAGCTCCTGACCTGTATCCACATGACTCTATGCATTGCACTGCTGCCACTCAATTGGCTGATTATTACATCTACTTATTCATACGATTATCTAAAGTAAAAATGTTCCTAATAAAGTGCTCGGTGAGTGTATATACACAGACACACACATGCAGACAATCACCTAAATTAAATAAACATGTGCGGACTAATGGGAACCCATAATCTAATAATGACAAACAATAAACTCTAATGAGACAGGGGAACAGGAGGGAGAAGTGCTAATGACCTTTGCTGATTAGCAGCTGGAAGGGCCTGAGTGAACCCTAACGTTCCCCCAGGATGCAATGGGCGGCGATGCTGGAAGTCCCGTACCAGAGAGGGGCCCAGGGGGTCCTGGGCTGGGACCCAAAAGCACTCTTCTGGGCAGTAACCCTCCCAGTCCACAAAGTACTGCAGAGCCCCGTGGAGCCAGCGGGAGTCAAGGAGCCGGAGGACTGTGTAGGCTGGCTGACCATCACTGATGCGTGGGGCGGGTGGAGGCCTTATGACGGGTTGTCAAGGCGCTGGTCACCACTGGTAACCGCTGGTGACCGTTGCAAGTGGGGCTAATAAATGTTCCTAATAAAGTTCTAGGTGAGTGTATTTGTTGAAAATGATAAATATTTGATGCTACATTTGGTAACACAAGGAAAGAGTTTCAGAACTAAACTACATTTTCTGAACTAATACTATTTCTTTTTAGGGGCCAGGGTGTGTGTAGGCACCTATTCTAATTTTGTAATTTATTGTCATGTAAAACATTTTAAACATCTCCCCAAAGACCGATGAAAGGATCACCACAAAATTTCATCTTGAGAGTAAAATGATATCTTGACCATTTCCCAGACAGTAAGTGACACCGGGTAGGATTCTGGCCCGAAGTCGTTACCGGCACAGATCGGGTCTGGATCCAGGAAGGCAACAATATGGCAGCTGTAAATAAATAAACACATAAACATGAAGTGAGCAATGCTTTGTTTTATTGACGCGAAATTGGTGCCGTTCTTCGCCAAGGCATACGCAGAAAGTTGCATGGAATTTCACCACTTGAGGGTGCTATACTAGGAAATATATTATATGCTAATTACTCTGCAAAGAAAGCAGACAGTTCGACCAACCTTTCTGTGGAACTTTGCAGTAAATGATCCTAATTGGCGTCTATGAATCATTTTCTTTAAGACGTGTTAAGAGATAGCTGTGTATATGGCCACAATATACTGACGAATTTGGTGGTGAAGGCACCATAAAGGGTCTGGCCTGCAAACTGTGCCTTGTCTATGGCATCAAGCCTGGTACAATGAGGTCTGGGGGGCACACACCAGGTTGAGCTAAATTTGGCCACTGGGGCACTATCAAATACAGGTTTAAGTGCTAAATACTCCAAAACTAAAGCATACTGTATATTTAAAGGTACAATAGGTCATTTCTTCTAACGGTCAAGAGAGGAATAGCAGCAACAAACACCTTCAAACCACAAAACACTGTTTATCCATCCCCCTTCTCTGTAAACACGCTGACGTTGAAACATCATTCGCTGTGGCAATTAGAACCAATTTTCAAGCAATGAGCTTGAATTATTGTACAGTTATACAATGTTTTGGAATAGAGTGTTGGGCCGTCAACTGTATATTTTGAAACCCGAATTTAAGGACTATAAACACAGCCAGAGGGTGAGTCAACATCTTATAATAATGTTTTAACACAAAAATCTTACCCATTGTACCTTTAAGCCAAATGGAGGGAACATAACAGCAATTGGCCCGAATTGGGTAACCAACAGAATTGGTCACATGGAGGTGCTGTAAGGATTGGCCCCTTCATTGTTGCTCTCTGCTGTTGTTATTATTATTATTATTATTATTATTATTACTTAGGGCCAGATTTATTGCATCCAGGCATAAATTCAAACTAAATAAATTAACCACTGATCTGCTAGGGATAGTACACTCATGAATTAAGCTTTGGTTGAAGTGAGGGTGAGTCCATAATTGAGTTAAAAAATAACTGAATTTACTAATGCTTGCGGCGTTTCCTGGTGAATTTCATCATGGCCTCAGCTGGTCGGTGTTGGACAGTTTGTTCTATAAACACAACACCATGTATGAAGGTCCGTCAGTGTCCAGCAGTGGTTCCCGCACTGCTCTGTGGTGTGGTATTGAGTGAACTGTGGTAATGTGACACTGGTTCCTGTTTATCCGTCTGCTGAGAGCCCCCCACTCGCCCCCTGCCTCCACGAGCCAGTGGCATGATCCCGCATCTTGTTTTGCATGGCTCTTGGCTGACCAGAGGGGATTTCTTAAAATTGGAAGCATGGTGCTATCTGTTCACATGAAATGATCTCATACAAGCTTCATGCAAGTACAATGTAGCCGTTTTGTTTTTGTATCCATGGGGTTGGCTCAATCTGGCTCGCAGATGCAGACACAGATTTTTATAGAACATTTTGTATTCACCACCTTCCCCTTTTTCTCTTTGCCAAAATAAGAGCCTTGGTTCTTGTTTCTGAATTTGCTTACGTCTGTTTGTACGTCTGCTGAGAGGGGGCGTGGATTTTCACTTCCTTTTTCAACATGTAAACAGAAAAACTGGTACACCCTGGTCCTTTTCAATAAAAGGAAAAAACTGTAAATAATATAATTGTATATACTTTTAAGCACACAATATACAATCCTTGAGCGCTTTATTAGGTATTTATTAGACTTAATTTCTAGACTTATTAAGTTCTCTGCTGCTGTTGCCTATCCACTCTTTGCCTTTGTTATTATAGTTTGTTGTTTTACCATGATCCTGTGAGGGTGAAGACATTAATGTGGATAAACTACGTGCTCTCTCTCTCTCTCTTTCCGGGTCCTAGGAAAACATAATAAAACATAATAAAAGCCTGTGTCCAGACTTGTCTATCCTCTCAGGAGTGTGTCACAGTGTGTGACAAGCCCATTACCTGTACTGCTGATACTGTTTAGTTTACATAGCTTTCTTTCCTCAGCTTTATCAGGGGCGTGAATAGTTTTGGAAACCACTGCAGATGAAAGGGTGGGTACAGTTAAAGGAAATATACTAATATAGCAGAAAAATCTATACCTCAATGTTGCTTAATAAAAGTAAAGTAAGCAAAGCCGTTTTTAATTGTAAATTATATTTGGTGACATTATATCCGGTAATGTTTGTGTAATATGTGACATACTTTTGAAGGACATGTTAGAACATTATAATGCTTTGCATGATGTAATATGAGACCTATATAAAATATAAATAAATATAAATATATAAAATGTTTCCTACTATTTTGGAAGTGTGAACACAACAAACAAAACATTGAAGAAGTGGGTTCCTGAAAACAGAATGGCACCTGTTCAAGTCATTTACCTCAACACAGACCTTTTGCCAAGTCCAGAGGTGCTGTTCTGTGATTGGTCAATTATGTTAACAAAACAGCTTGTCATTGGTTCCCAGACTTTTGCAACAGATTGTAGGGTTGGATAATACCTGAATGTTGTGGTGCATGCTCTTTGGCTCCTGCCCAGGGTTACTGTTCTTTGGGTATAGCCTCAAGTGATTCCCACCCAGATCTCTGTGCAGACCTATCAACAACAGCTTACACTTGAGTTGCCATGCTACTGCAAAACTGCCAGGTTTCTCTAGATTAATTGCCTAAATAGGTCCACACACACACACACACACACAATTCCTCTCCAGTAAAGACTGTTCTCTATTCAGAAGAACAGTCCTCAGTTGCCGTTCTTAAAATTATCAAGAGATATAGCAAATATGTCAGGTCACATAAATGATTGAGAACTCTTAAGAGCACAAGTTAGTTTGAAATCCACAAATGGATATGTTATATCCCCCATGGATTGGAATGACCACAGACCCTGTGGCATTCCTGAACCTCATTTCGGTCTGACTCAACACAGTTTACCTCACCTGGGGGTATTTAGCAAAGCAGGATTACTGAGTTAGCGGCACCAAGTAAAACTGCACAGAGTAAAATATCTTTTTACTTCAGTCCATGTTCCAGATTTGGGAGGGTTGCAGGTATCCAGGTGACTCAGTACTCCTGCTTTGTGAAACTTGCCTTTTGGGTCAAAATTAGTTGATGACCTTAAGGCAAAAATAAAAAACAGCAGGCCGTGTAGCTCTCAACTACTTAATACCAACATACCAACATGGCTTAAAAGGTTTTATAGATTCAGCTCTGGGGACCAAGCTGTCCACTGTTACTGTAACATGAGACATGTTAGATTGAATACAAACCTCATATAAAGAAATAATGAACGTGGTCATTCACAAAACACCGAAGACATTTGCCTGTGGGTGGAACAAAAGTGTACAGTATTAAAGCATTTGATGCAGATTGTAAAAAGAATACATCTAGTCATAGGAGTACTATAGCTCTGTAGCTCTGTTATGGTAACTGGATCAGGGTCTGCTGCTGTTACATCAGTAAGACATGACCTCTGGCTTAAGGTGTCAGACTCATGCCGTCACCAATCCCCTAAACTCCATCCTAATGATTGCCTGTCAGTTGTCGAGCAAATACATTTTCTTGGTGTGAAAAGAGGCCAACCACTTCCACTAATTTCAACATATCTTGTACACAAATATAGTGTAAAACAAAGTGTATTTTGTAGGATTTTTCACTCAAAAGAATGAGATGGAGAACAAAGATCACAGGGCGAGAAACCACTATTTAACTGTGGAACTCTAATCACTCTAATGACAGCACCCTGTCTTATAGCAGTGGTCCCCAAATCTTTTCAGCTGGGCCTCCCTTTGGCAATAGGCATTTTTTTAAGCCACCCTCACATGCATATATGTGGCTCTTCCCCTTCACTCTCAACTGCCACCCACACTTTACAAACTACGCAAACAATGCTTCTCATTGCATTTTCTCCAATTCTCCAAAAAAGGAACACCCTGCTGAAAAAAAAACAGTTCAAAGCAGGCAGCCGGTAGCTGGGTTGACCAGTTCAGACCAGCTCCATACTCAACATGGTTTCACCAGCTCAAGCTATGTTTTGAAACAGCTGGTAGCTGGTAATTTCTTAGCTCGATTTTATACCAGGGAATACGTCCATTTTGCCATTAAGTATATTTTTTTTTTATACCTTGGTCAAATCTGCATATCTACACAGTCCCAGAAGGCATTGATTTTGCATAGCAGCTGGTCGAGAAAATAGTTGCTTTCGCGTATGTTCTATTCTGTACATTTCTGTTGTTGCTGCACTAGCAGTCGCACTTGAACCCATAACCAAAGCATTACTGTGCGTGTAGCGTGATGTCATAAGAGGCTCACGGAATCTTTGCTGACTCAGCGCTTTCTGGAATAACCGCGCACGGCTCCCACGTCATAAGCTGCATGTCGTCAGAGAGGCACTTAATCCCTCTGCTGCGAAGTTTGCCATAGCCTGAATCCCTGCCATGGCTTTGCGAACAGAATTTCACAATTAGAAGGCATTTTTGTTGGAAGTCGGCCTAACTGCAATGCGCTTCTTGGCCATTTTGAGATTCAGAAGAGAAAAAGAGAAAGGATGGGATGGCTGTACGCAAAAATGATTTGACGAATGGATTGCTAGGTGTATTATTGTTAATTTGCAGTTGACCACAAATATTCTATGTTGTATGACATTCATGTAAGTATACACGTCAAAACTCATCTGAAACAGTAGAATTTTAACTTCAAATTACAAAATGTAACTGCATGGCCCTCCACTCTGAACATCACCAGACGCACGTTCATCACTCCCTGGTATATTTAGCCATTCAGTTTGTACGTCTGATATCTCACATTTCTTCCCAGAAAGGCACAAAGAGAATGAGGAGCACGGGTTTGTCACTGATCAATGTCTGTGAATTAACTTGGCGTGTATTAATAACCCAGTCTCCAATGCTGGATAAGCTGGCACTATTTCTGACAGTGCTCCAGGGTTAGATATCCCACGGCTTATGTGCTGAACATACCCGCAGTAACTACCTGTCTGACATTGTCACGTATTGCGCCAGTCACCCGAAGCCGGTGTCTAGACGTTTCATTGTATTGTTCATTTTCACATCAGTCACCTCTGTATTCACATCATTTCATGTACCCATACTAGAAGCATATGGTCACTGCCACAGAACTAACAGCATTTTTGTTTATTTGTAATGGCTTTACTGTTGCTGCCAGTTCACTTTAATCTTGTAGTCACACACATGTCTGTGTGTGTGTGTGTGTGTGTGCGTGTGTATGCATGTGTGCATGTGTGTGTGTGTATCTGTGTGTGTCGGAAGGTATTGCTAAAGTTTGTCATAACATGTTTTCTGTAGCCTGCCTTTATTTACTGCTGCTGAAAAAGCAGAAACGGATGCAACTACTATCTTGTCCTTGTCGCTCAGATTAGATTACATGAAATTCCCCGGCCAGAGCAGTGATCTGCAAAGAAACTACTTTTTTTGCTGGCTCTGATTCCACAATGTTGTCATTGACACAACTGCTTTCAGGCCCTGTGGTTAAAAAGCAGTGGGAGCTAATGATCCCCCACCCCCCCTATCTGCTGAAAGGCAGGCTGGGCTGAATGTTGCTGTTGTTGTTTTTTTGGCCGTTTATTTATTTTGGCAAAACAGTACATCAGCGCGGGTTCATTGGTGTGTAGACTGCTGCTGTAGTTCATGGTTTCATCAAAATATAATGAGTAATGATGGGAGAATTAAATCCTGAAACAGATCAGCCCTATTTGCGTGCCAATGATTTGAACAGATCAGCAAGTCCAGCTTTCAATACCATGCGCATTCACACAAAATACACCAACCACAAAAAGCACACTAATGTATGTATATTTTGAATTTTAGTTTGTAAGGCCTATAAGACTGAGTTTCAGTTTGTAATTCAAAAAGAGTGAGGGACAGAGGGAACAGGGTTGCAAGGACCCAGTCAAAGTTGTTTTAGGTCAGACAGCTGCAGCCAGTTCCACCCATTTCCTTGCCGTTATGCAACTTCTGGTGGGGGAGAACATTCCTTGAGTATGGGACCAGCATGGAATTGAAGAGCTGGTGGTGGGGGGTACAAACACAGGATTGGAAACCAGAGCTGCATGCTCAGGGATGGTGTGGGGGTACTCACGGGCACTGCTCGTGGCTTCTGGGTAATATTGATGAACCCATAGATAAGCCATTTGCAACTAGGCTTGCACTACATTGTTGTCTTTTTGTTGTTTATTTTGTGTCGCATTAGAAACTGCATGACTGATACTTGGCAACATGAGAGCCTGCACACGCACTTTGCTCAGAGCGTAGGTGAGCCCCCTTCTTTGGGTTTACTTGCGGTGCTTAGCTTTGCGTAAGACGGAAGAAGGCCGGGGCGCTGAGGAGAAGGGAGGTCCTACAGCTAAGCTACTTCTGCAGGACGAGCGTCCGCAGACAGAAAAGAACACAATGTTCCCGTCACAGAACAGCCACGCTGTGTCAGCCAACACCAGAGTCTCCCCACAGCTGTAGCTGCAGATTTATGGGTAATTTGAAGCAAATGTGCAGCGCAAGATTCTTTCCTCTTACACTTTAATTTTAGATTCTGAAACCATGAGGCAAGCAGTCCTACTTCTGGGAGGGGGATATGGTTATTGAATTTGGGTTATTTATGAATTTTTCACGTGAATAGTATGTGAATAATAATATGACATAAGAACCATTTTTTAAAGTAGAATAATCGCATGATAAGTGTGTTAGTTAGCATTTATTCACAGCATGTATTTAACATTATTTAACTCTATTTTTTTATCCTTTATTTATGTATTGGAGGTCCATTGAAGGTACTTTTATTCAAGTATGCCCTGGGAGGAATGCCAGAAAGAACAGTTGCAAGTGGAAAGTTAAGAGAGAACGGGGGTAAATCCCCTGAAGCAGATTATGGGTTAAGGGCGTTGTTCAAGGGCTCAACGGTAAAGCACTTTCCTTTTCACTTATCACAGAAGCACCTAAGGTGCTATTCTTTTTACGGCTTGCAAAACATTTTTTTTTAAGCCTTCGCAACAACTCAAATGTCGTTCCTTCATATGTATAAGTAAAATGATATATTATCTTTTCCAGTACTGACATTAAATGAAATGTGTAGATCATTAGCTTCATATTAAATGAAAAATATGAATATTCAGGTTGTGAGAGAGCTGTCCCGATGTCATTTCATACTACTCACATCAGCAACAATGCTAAAAAGCCAATATGTACTATATATAACAGTTATATTATACAAATGATGGAGATTCTTTTGAAATTGAGACCTCAAAAAACATTGAGTTTAACTTAAAACTTCAGGCATAAATCTAGGCTGAAATATCTGAATCCCCTATATGATGTAACACATTTGAAAGAATTGCAAGAGGAGGGACTAGCGACCGGCTGTTTTCCAATTTCAGTCCCACCCATTATCCTGATATCGCTCTAACCTGATATTGCCCCTGAAATCCATGAATAATAATAGTTGTTAAGTAAACAGTGAGGTGGTTGCTTGTAATTATGGAAATATTATTTCATTGTATGAAATCTCTTAGATTTCTTAGAATGATTCCATTCATTCACTCACTGTGAACTTGGGTCTTAATATATTAAGTAACACATGATACATCCAGAACAAACAGCTCTGCTTCTGCTTGCTTAAAACTTCAGCAGGGGGGAGGGAGGCACACCATTAATTTCCCTTAGCCTTGCTTCGGTCCTTCACAAGATCTAGGCTCAATGGAGCGAGTTAACACGTTAACAAGTGTGGCGGACTTTGTTACGAATGCAAAGTCAGTAACTGTAATCGCCCTCAAAGCAGATAATGAAGTGAGCACTTTTGCTTTTTATTTCAGGAAAAGGCAATAACTGCACCATCGGCCAGAGGTCTAAAAGGGTCTGTATATTGTTTTGGTCCTCTGAGAACTAGGCCACCACTAATATGTTTTGTTGTCCAAACAGCCAACTTGCATCTTATAGCACTTATTAAGTGTTTGTAAGGAAATATTGTACATCATGGTCACTATGTCTTTCACTGGTCTGAGGATGCTTTTATGTGACAATGCAGCATATGACATCTCAGTGATTTGAAACAATCGTTGTGTTTTTCTATGGGGAGCAGAGCCCATTGAGTCTGTTCAATTCAGTAACTGACAGCTCATTTAGCTCCTCATAATATTTCCTTCCTCACAATATTTCCCATCACTGACTGTGTCCTTGGGATAGAAATAGTCTGATTTCTACCGCATTGAAATCAAGAGCCCTCGCAAATCAGAATTTTATTACAGCAGGTGCATGCAAATTCATATCGACCGACCGGCGTCTGGTGCACTCCACCCAAGACTGCGATACGGCAGTTGAGTGTGATTGACTGCCTGCCGAGACAACCAACCGCTCCATTCTTAGAGGCAACCAGATGCCATGCAGGAGGGCAGTATATAACCGCAAGTAGCAAAATAGAGAAGTGCAACAGGACTGACAGGCGCTAGAAACAGATTGTTATGTAACTTCTGAATGAAGAGCGACTAGGCAAAATAAGGCCCTGGGGGTAAGCATCCGAATGAAAAAAGAGGATATAAAAGCAAGTGGCCAGGCACATCAGCGTTTCCCCCTAACCAACTTGGGATCGGTCTGTGCGTTTACTTACTTGTGTAGGCTGAAACTCAGTCAGTGGTGTACGTTAGCTCATGCATTTTGAATTCTATAAATTGTGGGCACTTGTCAGAGGAGCTTGGCTGTGAGCACAGACCTGTCTCTGTATGTGTCAGCAGACTGACCCTGCAGGAGATCAGCAAAGTCAGCGCAAGTCAGAGTGACTGGAAGGTGCTGCCAGGGGGAGCTGGACGCAGACGGGGAACTTCCTGCCAAGCATATTCTTTGATCACGCGGCCTCCTCCCTGCTCTGCATGGGCTACTAAATCACCCAATCAGCTCATGGCCTACGGTGTGTCAACAGTCCCGGGCTCCTGTGCCTTTGTACCAGCTGTGGCACCCCTGTCTTACCCCACAGTTGTGTTGTCATTCATTCATTCATTCATTATCCTAACCTGCTCATCCTGAACAGGGTCGCAGGGGGCTGGAGCCTATCCCAGCATACATTGGGCGAAAGGCAGGAATACACCCTGGACAGGTCGCCAGTCCATCGTACGACACACACACCATTCACTCACACACTCATACCCACGGGTAATTTAGACTCTCCAATCAGCCTAACCAGCATGTCTTTGGACTGTGGGAGGAAACCGGAGTACCTGGAGGAAACCCACACAAACACGGGGAGAACATACAAACTCCACACAGAGAGGCTCCGGCCGACCAGGATTGGAGCCTAGGACCTCCTTGCTGTGAGGCGGCAGTTCTACCCACTGCACCATCCATGCCACCCAGTTGTGTTGTCATTTCACCAAAAAAAAGAAGAAGAAGAAGAAAATAGACTCATTAGGGAAGCAGGATTAGAGATTTGTCGCATATCTGCAATCTACAATCACAATTCCTGCTTTTTCAATGTGACCTCGTTTATTTGCCATGTTGGGGCGAAGTGCCAGCTGGATACGCTGGTAGAAACGTGCTGTGCTGTATTTGAGCTGGAGGGTCAGTATTTAAAGGGCAACGAAATGAAGGCGACCCTGGCTCCAGTGTTTCTCAAGATATCTAGCACGGCTCGGTGCAGACAGGCCCCCGTGCCACATGAGTCAGGGCCCCGTGCGTACCCTTTAAGGCTGGGATCCTGCATGCTGCTTTGTACTCCCTTTTCTGGACCATATTCACGCTGTGCACTATTTTTATACGATGAGCAGCAACAAGAATATGAATAAATAAAAAACCAGTTCAGCTTGAGAATATACTTTCCATTTGATATTTATTATTTACCTATTGAACATTTTCAAATAGAATTATTGTACATGCTGAAAGATGTTCCTAAAGCAGAGAGGAATGCAGGCACGGGAAACTTTACTCAATGTTCGGAAAGTGGAGCGAAGACAAAAAAAAAAAAAAAAAAAAAAAAAAGTTTCAGGATTCATCAGTTGTCACTTTCTTTTTGCCACAAAGACCGACAAGTGAATGAGCCAAAAACAAACACGTTCACCAGGTGCCTTGGAGAGTGGCTGACCCAGTTCACAGGAGTGGATCAAAGACTTCACTGACTGTTCACTGTTCAAGCGCTGGACCCTGCAGCGATTGCCTCATTCTATTCACCGGGTCGTCTGAGGAGAGGAACAAAGAAGGGGAGCTGTTTTTTGGGGGCAGATGAAGTGATGCCAGGCCCTCACATGCACGGAGGCGTTGCGTGTTTGTGCATGTCCAAGAGTACGGCACTATGCTGGATCTGCCCAGCCCCTGAGAAACGCACTCTCCCTCTTACTGCCTCTCCACCAGGGGTGTCAAATCTGATCTAAAAAGGGCCAGTGTGAATGCAGGTTTTTGTTTTAGCCCAGCGCCAAGACACCAAATTCCACGTATCAAGGTCTTGATTACAGAGCATATTTGGTTAAATAAGGAGTTGCAGTGCTGGGATAAAGCAAAGACCTGCACCTACATCAGTGCTTTTTAAGATAAGATTGGACAACCCTGCTCCACACCATTCATTGGCCTTCTAATCACTACTTTGGCCTCCAGGACTGAAAAAGAGGACTTTGTAATCCTATTGGCTGCTGTCCTGGATTTAGTTGCTAGGGAGAGTGCGTGCTCAGAGCAAGGAGAATTTGCAGCACTGTACAAAAGGCTGTGACAGATAGGCAAGCCCATTGTTAATTTTTCCTTTGTGTTTCATATAGCCTATTCTACCTTTATGTATGCCATTGTGAATTCATTTTGAAATTAGTTGAAATTACCTTGCACCTTCAAAAAGTTGGTTAAATTTACCACGGCATTATTTCATGATTCTGCATTTTGTGAAAGTTGTTCATAATATGGGATACCAGCTTAGGGGAGAAAAAAAATAAACTAAAAATACAGCCAAATCCACTCATGAAACATTTGAATTGTGATACATTTCTGGTGGGCTTCCAATTAATGTTATGACCTATGCATTGCATTCTTACACCATTATGTTCCTTTGGTTCGCCCAAAAGCAGTTTCACCTGAGGTCAAGTTTACAAACCCCTAGATGAAACCCCTAAATGGTGAGCCGTGACACGCTGAACAGCGGGGAAACTGCTGCAACAAACCGAAAAAGAATTATTCATCTTGCCTGTGTGAGATTATGTGCAACAAGGCCATAAAACAAAACATTAGCGAGGAATAAATAATCCTGTCAAACAGAAGATGCAAAATAATCTTTCTTGCAGGGACAAGCAAAGCTATTTGGGTTGATTACTAGGCCTTACCACATCCTCACTTGCAGCTACAAAGCAAACTAAACCTGCATCACAAGAACAGGCATTTGGCAGTTGCAAAGAGACGACAATGACAAGAGCAGTTAATTTAGAACCAATAAGTCAAATACAATAGTACAAGGAATTGAAACGCTTTATTCATATACACATGACCATTATATAAAAATGTGAAAACTATGGACACAAACATTGAAAGGAGAAATGTCACCGAACACAAACAGACAAGTTCCCCAAAGTTGACTGTAGTGGTACTTGCATTTGATTGGGTAGTGGCTCTGATGGATTTGATGCAATGCTTATTTCAGTGGGGCCTGAGCAGGAAGTGATCTGAGGAGACTTCCCAAATTAAACAATGTGTAGAAGGCACATCTCGTCTGGAGGGGATCAGACAATAAATAAAAATAATATAAAAAGAAATTAAATGAAGGGATCGAGTTAATGTACTAAAATGATTCACAGAATGACCAAGCAAACAGGCTTGGAAACGGATGCGCAAACTTCAGATTGCAACATTAGCTGACATTTTAAACGCATGGAATAATTAGACATCTTTTAACACACAACAAATTAGATTATGGAAGCTGGAGCAGGTTAAGACACGGTTCCTAGGAGAACTGATCGATCAATAATCTGCAGCACTTTACTGCCAACTGGATCCACATCAGTCCTTGTGATGCACCAAATTCTCCAGGCACTGCCGGGACCCTCCCGCTAAAATTTAAGAGCACCATTCCAAATCTAGATGCATGGCCATGTGCAGCTACCAAAGTTAACCTTGCTCAAATGAGAACAGGAGGTTTTGTGGGCATCTGCATGCTAGAAATGTGCTGCTCAGGCAGGAAGTGCCATGCATTTGACAGGTTAGCATCTGTTCATTTGTGTGGTCATTTCCACCTGGTCAGAAACCCAAAAACCAGACCCTTCAGTTTCACAGCAGTCCACCAACCACTTTGCCATAGTCCCAGAATGTCTGTAAAAATGAGCCGAGTCCTACCTAATGAAATTCCCACCGCCAATCTCCCGCTTGTAGCGGTTGGTGAGGTGGTCTGCTTGCACGGTGAGTTTGGAAAGGACCCCAAACAGCCCCCGCAGGTGGTAGTGAAACTGGCCCTCCAGATCACACGTCTCCTCACCAGGGGCCTCTTCGCTTCCACCTCCATCCTGTTCCTGCCGCCCCTCCTGCTTGAAGGCCATCTCCAGAAAGCTGGACCCACCGCTTGCCTCCTTCCTGAACAGGCCCCACTCCATATCGTTCTTGATGGACTTGAGGAGGAGGTAGTGCTCGTACATGTCCCTTTGCTTGCCATTGGAGGACAACTCCTCGTCATTGTTGTTGTTGACGACCACCGGCTCCGTGGGCTCCCGGTCCTCCAGGGGTACGTCTTTCAGGAGGCTGGGCACCATGATGGTTTCGTCCATGTTGTTGGCAGCAGCGATGAAACGGTTCATCACATTGATGAGGGAGTGCTTGTTACTGGACTCAGAACAGAGCTGCATCATGGCGACGGCACCTAGAGGCTCCTTGTGAAAGCAAGCGGGTGGACAGGAATACTAGAAGACCTGTGAAGACAATACGGAAAAAAAGAGTTGGAGGCAAAGATGACGGACGGAACTGCATGCCATTTCTCCCATCAGCCCCCACACGTCAAGCACATGGTGTCTAGCACAGAGCGCTAGTTCAAAATGTCTCATTCCAGTTAGCTGAAGGGAAAGGGCCTAACCATTTTTTGAGATATTCCATGTGCAGTCAATGTATATACACTGCTTTGCGAAAGTAACTAAAATGTCCAAATTACAGTTGTTTTACGGACATAAATCGAAAGCCTATAACGATCATTTAGCCTCATAGAACCAAAAGCGCCCTCCGGGTTGTTTATACGGAATGATGAACAAGGAGTTAAAGAGTGGCTGCGTCAGGTAGACGACCAGATAACATGAAACTGAAAAGCTTAGATTTAGCAAGCGTCTTTGCGACTCCCATTTTAGTGGTAGAGCTCTATATTGCCAAACAGAAAGCCCGGACATCGGACATAACCAAACCAAAGCTCTGCATAGCAGATACAGGAAGATAAGCCATTTGCATGGTGGCTCAAATCCTACAAATCAACACATTTGATACAATTTAATTTAAAACCAGACTGGAATTGGTACACCAATTTATTGCAACGAGTAAAACAAGCATCCTGCTGGTATTGACCTTGACACCCTGCTACTAAACATCAGACGGGCGCGTACAAGATCACGACAACAATGAAAATGGCATAAATAAATAAAAATACTAACCTGAATGAATCCTGGATCGTAAAGAAATTCCAGAAAACCACTAACTTCGCTAAACCGAGGAAGTAAATTCTGCTAGTGCTTAGCTCTTGCCGCTTCAAACAACTGGGCGTTCGCACAGTACCAGCCCCTGTGCTATTTATACTCTGAAAGCCGGCTGAAAAGGACTTCCCCCACTGTGCAAGCGATCAAGGGATTGCATCAGTGATTGAACGTCGGCCATTTGATTGACGTGATAGACACCAATGGAAGAGGACTACCTCGTTTCTTCCATCAACATTTCTGTCGAATAACAGGCAGATACGCGAAGGGTTTGTCCAAGGACGCCGCCCTTACCTATTTACGGCTTTTACTCAGTAAAGAGAAATCATTGCGTGATGATCGTAAAGATATTTCTGCTTAAGTTTGATAAGACTTTGTGGAAATATAAACGTACACGTCTTTTAAATGGTTTTTTTGCAACTCATTTTACAGAGAGGTTTTACTATAGCCACTAGGAACCATAATCGTTTGCTAGGGTGACCTGTTTGATTAGGTTTCATTTAAATTAAATAAAAAAGCGTGACAACTAATCGGACATTTTTCATGCACCCGTTTCAGTCATGGACTGACTCAAAAACATCATTCCAATCCTTCTATTAACCAGCGTTGATTGACCTAAACACGGTGAAGACTCGTATATTATTCGTGAAGTTAGATACTGAAATTGTTATTTTACACGCTCCCCTGCTCCTTAAGTGGAAAAAGGTAAAACTACCGCAGGGGACATCATCTACAAACAGTACTTGTGGATCTGTACCCGACAGTAGGCTGCATGACTGGGTATCTCTGACCGTTCCCATTAACAGGAAAAAATGAACTATTCAGGTCAGGAGAACGAAATCAAATACGCTAGTGCCACCTGGCGTAGCACTATGTCGAAACTAGACAAGGAATTGGACAATACGTGATTAAAAAAAAAAAGCAAGCAAGCAACCACACTGACATGCAGTACACAGAGATAAACCCGAGGCAATGTTAAACACTGACAATAAGCAAGTTTTATTTTTGAAACCACAAAATATGTGAACAAGACATTAATTATAGAGTTGCTCCAAGATTTTACGCCTAAAGAGGCAAAAGTTGCACAAAACCACTAAATAGTTCTAGCTGATGAAAAATATATTTTGCAGTGATTATATGCACAATTTTCTTTTCCCTTAAGTAACAAAATTCCCTTTGTTTCCAATTAGATTAATTGGTGGCATGATTTTCTCTGCTATTCATTCTTTCAATTTTTTTACATGAATATTTATGTTACATTTATACAACTTTCTTTAAATCCAACACATCAGCTCTTCCTAGATTTGACATTTTTATGGACATCAAAAAGAGAAGGGATATGTACGGATCAAATACATTCTCAGAGGCAAAGCTGAGGTTCAAAAGGCACACATTTGGAATTAAATAACAAACTCAATCTGGCCTCTTGAATCATCACAGAGATGGCTATGGCTAGTCTGAATCGAGGATCTGACTAAATGGCACTTTGTATTCACTTGAACAAGTCAAAGAAAAATGGGTAAAGGCTGACCAGAGTTCACAGCACATAAATCGCCTGCCATAAATGCTTTTAATACCAGTGTCAGCTTTCCCTTTCCATTTCCTTGTAGGTTAGGGCTGGAACTATAACAGTGTCCATCACAGAGTGGTGGGCAAAAGTTTCAATTTGTGGAATGTCACTATATATATAAAGGTTGAACACATTGCCTTACATATACATCATACAGTGCGGGCCCAAAAGAGTTTAAATAGCTTACTGCATGCACCGTAACAACATTTATGTGGGATGAGGAGATATGCACAAAACACTGGTAATGGTTTAATGGCTCTATGAAATGTAATGGATGAATTTTAAATCAGCGGTGTACCCCTCCTGGTTCTGGCCATCGACAGTCCTGCAGGTTTAACATCAGACTTCAGCTGTTCACAGGTGATTAACATCAGGTGACTGATGTTCCCATCAAAACATTGGCAATAAATCAGGTCTGGAATGACTCATTAAAACGGTTGCTCGCCAGCAGACACCGCTGATTTAAATGAGAATTACATTTGACTTTTCACATTGTTATAATTGTTATAACGGTACCGGCACGCATTATGGAAACACTGTGTTTAAAGACGTTTCGTGTCGAATCTTTGACCCTTTTTTTGTTTTTCTGAACCATTCTTGTATGTAAAAATGTATTCAAAAAGAATACAATGAGTGGTAATGACATCACGTGACCATCAGTAATTTGAAATGAAATGTATATATACATAAAAAACTTTTATAAATATAATTTTATGTACAAAAATATTGGACAAAGACATGTTCAAGCGGTTATAAAATTTACAACCGTAAGATACATTAGAGTGTTCGATGATGTAGTTGTGAACTATTCCATTACATCACATTATCGGCATTTGGCAGACGCTCTTATCCAGAGCGACATACAGTTGATTAGACTAAGCAGGAGACAATCCTCCCCTGGAGCAATGCAGGGTTAAGGGCCTTGCTCAAGGGCCCAACAGCTGTGCGGATCTTATTGTGGCTACACCGGGATTAGAACCACCAACTTTGCGTGTCCCAGTCATTTACCGTAACCACTACGCAACAGGCCAGCCACCTGTACAGGACACCTGTACTGTTCTATATAGGAAGGAGTAATGATTATTATTTAACACAAATTCTTATGATTTTTTGTTTTTGTTTTATGATGATAATACATTTATTACAAATACATTTACTATCCATCCATCCATCCATCCATTATCTTAACCCGCTTATCCTGAACAGGGTCGCAGGGGGGCTGGAGCCTATCCCAGCATACATTGGGCGAAAGGCAGGAATACACCCTGGACAGGTCGCCAGTCCATCACAGGGCTACATTTATTATGCAAAGATAAATTGTTGCAAAACATTTTTTTCACGAATCGTCAAACACTGTATATAAATGCAATGTTTCCATAATTTGTGCCAGTCCAGTATGTGACAAACATTTCAGTCAAAACGATCTGCCACAGATCCAAGTAGATTTCTTTGTGAGGTGAATTCATGGTCTGCGTTTCCCTTCATTCCAGAAATAACGGAGAAATGAAAAACAGCCTTTAACAAGCAGCACATGATCTAAAATGAAACAAAACACACACATACAAAGAGACAAAAAAGGTAAAAACTGGGTCCCTTTAGGCAGCTTTCATCCAGATCAGTCTGTAGAAATCAGAAAGAAAGAGGAAAACACATATAATTCATATTTCGTTTTTTAATTCTTCCCATATGTTTTACATACTGAATTAAGATACTTCCACCATTAACTCTTGTTAGGCACTTAAGACAGCACTAATTATAATTAGTTTCTTCAGTCATTGTGGACACCTTAAAGTGGTCAAAATATTCCAAATAGTAATTTTCTATGACAAGATACAGCAGTTATGTGAGAGGATGCATCTAACATTGCAGAATCAATAGCTCTTGTACCAGCATAACTGAGTGAAAATGATTGTTGAATGAGTATGTTGTTGCATTTTCACACAATTTATTTGTGTGCTCAGGATTCTGCAGAGAAAAATACATTTAATATCTACTGAACTCAAACCAAACATATTTCCATGCATAGAAATGAGTACCAAAATTTTGATTAAACTTCTTCCATTATGTAATAGCATACATAATATGGTATTCTTTGCCCTGGAATGGTTGGCAGCGACAATATTGGTGAATGAGCAGACCGATCTTGTTTGTACGTATGCGAGTGAAGCATGGTGCTATACCTGTATCAGGCCGCTCCTAGACCATCTCATACTGGTTGTTTGTGATGTACCGGGACAAACAGCAGGCCAGGAAGACTCCTATGAGCTGAGCAGAACATTAAACATTTAATCAAACCTTTTTGTCATAAGGAAAAACACGTGTGACATTTCCCTTTTCCCGTACATGGCTCTTCCAGCTCACTGAGTCACCCTGCCTCCGAGCTATTCTGGTCACCTACTGAATATTATTCTCATTATTTCCTCTCTTCTATCTCAGTTCACCCTTCCCATGTTTACTAACTATTCATTTACACCCCACCCAAAGCTATCAGATAAATAAATAAAAAAAAGAATAAATAAATGTGCGATTGCTTCATAGATTAAATATGCTTACTCAGCACGCTGCACCACTGAGAACAATGACATCCGTATTACCTGGAAGAAGGCTATTCCAAAGGAGATCCCTGCAATGATTCCAAGGTTGGACTCCATTTTATTAGATACCTTAGAAAAACAGCCCTGGAAAAGAGAGGGGAAAAAATGAAGGGCGTGTCATGACAACTACAAACATTTAATAGCTTCTAACTCACACTCATAGCACCATTTAATAATACCTATTAACATTTAATACCTTCTAGCTCACACTCACAGCATCATAACCATATCTGATGTTTGAGAACTCTTAAAAAATAACAACTTGCTTTTTAAACATAGCAATGTGAAAGAGTAGCAGTCATTAAATTCATGGAAGATTCATGTGTGTTTTTATATTATACATTCCAGTGTTTACCTTCGGCAGGAGCCGGTCCTGCTCTACCTGATTACAGCAATTCTGCGATTGACAGGTAACAGGGCCCTCACCTCAGGGAAAACCACCTTGGCAGCTTTGTCTGGGTTTTTAAGGTCGTCGAGGGGGCAAACGTCGCTCTCCTTGCAGCAGCTTTTAGGAATCCCTTTGCTTTTGAAGTATCCCGTGTTCTCCCAGTCCGTGTAGTTTACAGATCCACAGCATTCCAGCTGCACAGCACCAGGGTCACACATTAGCATACCGAGGAAGGAAGGTTTTATAATTCACCAGTTACTCCATTCCCCAGTGAGCCTGACCAATCACAGTGGCGGAATCGAGAATTGATGAGATAAACAACACAGAAAAGATTTACCTTAACTTATTTATACTTTATGGCACTGTATGGGGATTCAATATGAATCTACAAGCCAGTGGCACATTACACTGGATTCAAATTTCTTATGTTTTAACAGTCTAGTCAGTGTTTCAATTTTCTTCTACCATAACCACTTAATTTTGTTGTCTATTTCTGTCCATACATTTTAACTTTTTTAATGCCTCCATTATACACAAGTCTTGGTTGTGAGTCTGTCAGCTTGTAGCTCAGGAATGTTACAAAGGCACAGACCTTTCCTGTTTAACACATTATTTTATAAAAATCATGCTTTTTATACACACATTTCCATCACCGCAGGTTGGGCAACATGTTTAGTATTTTACAATATTTACAGCATGCAGTATTGAAAATATATGAAGGAAGGAGCACATACAGATGTCTGGATGGTGTCCAATGTGTGACTCTGGGAGCTGGTACCATCGTATTTATCCATAGCACTTTTAAAGGATACATGTAATATATCCTTTATCTGAAAGGGAAAAGAGAAGCCAAGCATTAGAGGCAATGGCGGAACTCCAAAACAACAATTAGTTAAATCACTAATAGTATCACATTTAATCTCTCAGAAAACTGAACTGTACATGCATGAACACCTCACCTCATGTCTAAAGACGAAGCCAGAGATGCCTGCCACCAGCTCGGCTAAGAACACCAGGATCAGGAACATGGCATACTGAGGGGACCATAAAGAAACCCAGCCATTAGAGACCAGACCTATGAATTCACTCATCTATATGATCACTCTACACACAAACAAAGATGCATACAGTAGCCACCTATTAAACTGAAAAGCTGCAGATACTGTACACTACCTATTGAAGAATCATTCAGTACTGAAACCAAAACACAGAAAAGACAGCAGCTTTCAGCACATAGCCTAAGGTCCCGGAGGGCCGTTCTGCGCGCTGGTTTTTGTTCCAACCAATTACTTTCATTTTAGTTTTCTGACAGCTCTATAGATTACGCTGCTTCACTCCTGCACTGGATCACAGTAAGAACATAGTCTTCAGGACACACCAGCAGTCTGTGACTGTAGCTGCTGCTGATACAAATGACCAAGATGCAGTATGATTGAGCTAATTAAATAATTATGAGCCAAAGTTGCCTGAAAACTCTGAAATGGTTCAGCCCTTGCTGTGCAGCGAGTGCATTATTGTGGAAAGGAAAGGACACCAGGGGTGTGACTTTACAGATTAATCAGTCACTTATTTTCAGACCCAAAATGTGTGTGGCTACTGTTATTTTGTGGTCTAGTCAAATATTTCCCATAAACAATAGACCACATATCAGGGAAGAAAAAAATAAAAATACATACATACATACATACATAAAACTTACCAGCTTAAGCATCCAGGGGCTCCCGCGACATGTAGCCAAGCAGCCAAACAGGCCAAAGATGACGATGATGGCACCAGTGCCGATGAGCACATAGGGCGCATTGGTGCTTTTGTCTGAGGCCAGAGAGAAGAAGGACTCCATTCTCACCTTGCCCCACACGCCAACCGCCAGCAGGATGACCCCTGTTAACTGGAAGGAAGTGGGGCCAGCTTAATTGCTGCGTTCAAAAAGCACCCTTACAGTGGTCTACCCAACTGGCAGACATGCTACACCAAGTAACTATACAATCTTTCTAGTGCTGAAACATACTCTCACTTGCTTTTTTTTTATTGAGTAGTCTTCTTGACTGGGAAAAGGTTTAGCAATAAACACAATGTGCCGTTGACAAAGGATTTAGCCAAAAGGCATTTTTAAAGAAATACAAAGCAAAAATGCAAACTAAAAATAGTTAAAACGTGCAATGTATACGCATTTAAAATAAACAGATGCATGAAGAATTCTTTTTATTTTCTTTTAGATTTTGGAATTCACCTTTCAGCACTATCTTATTTATAGTCATGGGGAATCAATTCTGTTTGAGTACAGTTTGTGCAAGATGGCTTACTCCATCTCCTTTTCTCCAAAGCAAAACCTGTGAAACATTCCGCTTGTTTGAACCGACAACTATCCGGTGATGCACACAGTACACCTCAGAGCTGACAACAGCCATTATAATTGTGCAGCCAGCACAGGCAATAATTTATTCAACAGGCATAGGTTAGCCACTTGACATTTACTGCAGTGTTTTGTTCTTCGCGTGCCCTGGGGCACGTACAATAGGCCGACGGTCTCAGGAAGTCATGGGGAGATGCTGATGGCTCGGAAAGTGTAACGTAACGACTAATACAAACGTAAACCAGTTCCAGCTCGTTCAACCTGGCCAGATTAAACCCCCCCCCCCCATTTTGATTTGGGAAAGAAATACCCTTTGTCCACAACCCCACAGCTGATGTATGGTTACTGATCTGGTCTAAGATGGCTGCTGAGCATCACCCAGGTAACTGTTGCACGCAAGTGTTGGTTTAAGCGAGTCACCCCTTTCTACCGCAAAGTGCTTTGAGACATAAAGGCAATGCACAAATGCAATCTGCTATTATTGTCATACGCATTATCTACTATCAGTAACTTTGTGAATATACTGAATCTGCACTTGGGAGTCACAGTATTACTGATCAACAGTCCATCTGGTGCAAGACAGACAAAATCACTCGGCTACCATAAAGCAATAAATTGCAGCTGTATAAATTGTGTTGTTTTGCACTTTGCACCCCCGGGACTAATTCAGTGATATGTGTTCTTTTTGACTATGATCTCCTGTCAATCATAACTTTCACTGGTACAATACTGATCAGAAGGAAGAGATATTTATTTTCCAAGACATTATGCTCGATGTGCACAAGCTTCTTCTTTTTTTATATCAAGGTTAACTTTTGTAGAAAACCAAACGGACAAACTTATTAGGACATGGAGACAAAAATATTCCAGAAAATAAACAGACAGCCCCCAATACCTCTACGTCGAACTAATCTTCTTTACATGCTTGAAAAAATATGAATTAAATGTAGGCTACAGTATCAGTGCACTTTGAGACTTTTGAAGTACCCTGGGGTTCTCATTAAAAACACACACACACACACACACACACACACACACACACACACACACACACACACACACACACACGTCAATTAATTACCGTGCAGTATGCTGCGCTCAATACTTATCAGGTTTAAAATACGATCAGGCCACATTGACCCTATCACACGACAAACAAGCCGACTGTGAAGATTATAAGATTAAAATAATTTCAACGTATCCTACTAGCTAAATTAATTATCGTTTATCTTGGCAACGTCAGTCGAGATAGACTAGTTCACTTTATAGCACCTTAAAAATATCTCTGTCCAAACGTGTCCCAGAGAGTTAACTAGAGAGTTAACGTAAGCTGTATATTTAACGCTGCAACAGCTTCTGACAACCGGCCCTGGGTTTACATACAATGACAGACACGTTGAAGGGTATTCGGGGTGCGTGGTCAAAAGTAAGAAACTTAGGAACTAACATAACTAGCATATCTCGCTCGTAAACCGTAAACGGCAAACAAAATATCAAATGTAGCCAGCTTCATAATTAAACCAAGCGATCTGGTTTAGTGGTTTGGTTCACTTATATGCTTGCTAAAATAGTAGCGATATTTACAAACATCTGTTGCTTGCTACGCCGAGACAACTGCCGTTAGGCTCTGCTAGAACAGCCAGCTGGGATAATTTATTTAATGCTAAATAGTTGAACAAGAATACAGAGATTTTTCTATCAATTAAAATGATGGAACATAATTGTAGCTAACACTTTTAAGTTAACGATTTAAGTTAGCTAGTTAATAATTTGAAACACTCGCCTGTCAGCTAGCAAAAGTCAGTCATTGTTTTCCGAATCTAGACAACTCGCTAGGTCATAGTACTGCTATCAGCGCCACTAGGCATTGTTTTTTTGTCTCCTACTAGCTTGCTTCTCCATCAACAATTTGCTTGTAACTTACCCAAAATATAAGACTGTAAGAAATAAGAAATGTCTTAAGACATGTTATCACAGGCTTGGTCTGCAGCCTTCTGGAAGGAGAAGACATCCTGAAGGGTTTAGCGGGGTGTTAATCGCAATTTCACAGCTTTGGTAAGGCTCCCAAACTTTCCGTTTCGTCTACCCAGGAAAACTTTCACTCGACGCTCGAGGAGAAGGGAAATGTCGTCACTGATTGGCTCTCGCTTTCCGGTATGGAAAAAGAGTTCGGGGGGCTGTAGTTTGATTAGAGCGTCGACTATTGGATCAGAGTCCCCTGTGTTCCCTGAGCGAAGCTGTTACTATAGAAACAGTGCCCCAGGTAGCAGTCTTGCCTCTGTTGTACCAAGACGCGCTTTTGTGCTTTGACAGTCTTTCACGATGAGGTTGTTGAGTGGGTTCACAGACGGCTTAGTTGCCAATTAACAATATGACTGATCAGATTGGGATGTAGCCTACCAAATGATGTGTGGCCTACAAAGACCACTAGGCTAACAATGTAGCTTGCATGTTCGTAGGCTACACATATTTCCACAAATATAGGTTAACAGATAGTTTAGGACTTAAACATCTAACCCCCGACCTTGCGTGTCCCAGTTATATACCTTAACCACTATGCTACAGGCCGCCCAAAAGGCAGAAGTCAGGGTACACAAAGGAAGTCAAAACACGGAACAGGCAGGCAGAAAACCGCTGGAGAGTATGGTCGGGACACATAACAAGCTGGTAAAGAAACTGGGAAACTAGGCGGGTATAAATACACTGACATAGTAACTGAGATGACGAACATGTATGAGTGCAGGGAAACGGGTAATGAGACACAAGTGAGTGAAAGACTACGGAAGGCGAACAAGGACAAGAAACGCAAAAACAAAGGCAGGAAACAGAAAACGCTAGGATACGGGAGCACGGAGTGTGACAGTTGACCAAGGGATTTTGCATGCTTGTTACCTCAATTTTATACTCTAGTGAAACAGGAAGTGATGGAATGACACAACATTACTTTACATTACATGTACTTTGGCTTATGCTTTTATCCAGAGCGACTTACAGTTGATTAGACTAAGCAGGAGACAATCCTCCGCTGGAGCAATGCAGGGTTATGGGCCTTGCTCAAGGGCGGACGGATCTTATTGTGGCTACACCAGGGATCGAACCACCGACCTTGTGGGTCCCAGTCATGTACCTTAACCACTATGCTAACTAAATTAGGTAAAATCTTCTGCCAAATTAACTTAGTTTGATTTTATTGACAATAATTGTTAGGGGTGCCAATAATGTATTTATAGTACGTTTATATAATAATACTGTGTTATTTAGCTGACGCTTTTAACCAAAGTGACTATAGATCCCCCTGGTAGCAATGCATGGTTAAGGGCCTTGCTCCAGCTATGTGGATATTTTTTTGGCTGCACCAGGGCTTGAACCACCAACTGTCCAGGTCCCAGTCATGTACCTTATCCACTAGACTACAGGCTGCCGCGTCTGTGTTGTTTATTATATGAAGCCTTTCTTAATTCTTATCAAGGGTGCCAATAATTCTGGAGCTGTCTGCATGTAGTAATATAGGGTGTGCAACTCTAATATTATTTATTTATTTATTTATTATTGTTGTCAATAGAGCTATGCAGCCTAAACAATAACCCCCTGCATAGTAATATGTGATGTCCTTAAGAATTACCCAATGGAATGAAATAAAATAAAGCCATTCATATTTTGTAACGAGGGGGACTCAGGAATGTGGATCCAAATGAAGAAACAAGAGGAAGCAGGAGTGATAAGAATCTTTACTCAAAACACAAAGTGGCAACAAGGTACAAAAAAATCCAAGATGACAAAAGTAAACGGGCGATAACAAACAAAGGAAGCTGGGGAAAATGATGAATGTACAGAGAACACAAGGAGCTGAATGTCAAACAGGAAAGGCAAGACAAAGACTGCACAAAACAAGGGGAGTGTGGAACATATATACACAGAGACACACATGCAGACAATCACCTAAATTGAATAAACATGTGCAGACTAACAAGAAGCAATAATCTAATAATGGCAAACAATAAACTCTAATGAGACAGGGGAACAGAAGGGAGAAGTGCTAATGACCTTTGTTGATTAGCAGCTGGAAGGGCCTGAGTGAACCCTAATGTTCCCCCAGGATGCAATGGGTGGTGACGCTGGAAGTCCCGTACCAGAGAGGGGCCCAGAATGTCTTGGGCTGGAACCCAAAAGTGGCTGTAACTCTCCTCCCAGTCCACTGTACTGCAGAGTCAAGAGCCGGTGGTCTTCACGAACGGAAGGAGTAACGGAGGATAAGCGACGGGATTGACTCACCGCACAACCGTAAACTGCCCCACAAACCATAGCGGCAGCTTGTGAGACTCCAGTGAAAGGTCCTTTGTGGAGAGCTGGACCCAGGGTGTAGATGGTTGGCCTGGGTTTTCTGCTGCTTGGACACCCTGAGTAGTGCCTGGTGAGTCCTCTGCCAGGTCCGTCGGCACCGCGACACGAACCGTTCACCTGATAGCACTCCCAGCTCCTGCTCAGGGAACAGTGGGGGCACATACCCAAACTGGTACTGGAATGGGGACATGTCAGCGGAGAAGCAGTGCAAAGTGTTGTGGGCATACAACATGGTTACTCCAGGAGGCAGGGTTGGAGGACACAAGGCACCTCAATGTTGTCTCCTGGTCCTGGTCGACTCGCCCTGGTCCTGGTTGTCTTGCCCTGCTTTGCCCTGTCTCAGCTAAGGAGGGACAAACTATCTGGAGAGAGCATCAGGCTTGCTGTTCTTGGACCCACGGTGGCGAGTAGACGGTGAAGAACCTGTCTCACATGTTGGATATGTTTGGAGAGAGTCCTGGAGAAGGAGGATGTCATCAAGGTAATCCAGCACAGAGTGGTTGAGAGGATCACGTTGGATGTCATTCACGAGGGCTTGGAAGATGGTGGGGGCATTAACTAATCCAAAAGGGCATCATCATGTATTCTTAGTGGCCTGTGGGCATGTTGAAGGTTTCCTCTCATCCCCCTAGCACATCTGGATGAGATCTGTGCATTGCACAGGTCATGGTTCGTGAAGATGGTGGCCCCTTGGAGTGGCTCGAAAGCTGTGGACATGAGCGGGAGAGGGTAGCGTAGTTTTTAGGGTAGTTTTTATGCCGATCTTGTTAAGGCCAAGTTAGTCGATGCAGGGCTGTAGACTGCCATCTTTCTTGTCCACAACGAAGAAGCCTGTGCCTGCTGGAGAGGTGGATGGGCGGATGAAACTCAGAGCCAGCACAACTCAAAATATATTCCTCCATGGCTGTGGTCTCAGGGGCTGAGAGGGAGAGGAGGTTCCGGGGCAGGTGGTCAGCGGCGCAGTTGTATGGCTGATGAGGAGGAAGAGTGGTGGCTCGTCTCGTTCTGAAAACCACACTCAGGTCAGCATACTCAGCATACATTTCATCTTGAAAGCCACTGTTGAAAGCTCAGGATGGACAAGGGTGAGAGTCTGGACCGGCACGTGGGACTGGTGTAGGGCTCGGAAAGGGACAGGAGCCCAAGGAGGAATGTGAGCCTGAGAATAAACTGGAGCTTGAGAGGGCATTGGAGACTCAAAGCAGTGAGGAGACGAACTGGAACGGAGACAGGTTGAAAATTAATTTGACTCATTAAAATGACTTTTTAAAGTAGAATGATTGTTAATAAGTTATGCGAATATGATTTTTAGATGTTATAGCGGCACATGGCCCAAAGTAATTAACTGCTGATAGCAACTCAACAGATGTTGAAATATTTAATTTGTATTTACTGTATTTGGTTGAACTGACACATTAAAAAATTGACTAAATAATATGTGCTCTTCAGTTTACTACAGTTAATATCTATAGACTAATGCCTGGCAAAATGGTTTGCTGTCATTAAAGATGAGTCCGTGGCTTAATGAAATATTACTTTTAAAAGTGGTTTTCAATGTCATGATTGATTGCTCTTTCCCATTTAAAAAACAACAACGTTAAATCAAGTATAATGTTCTATCAAGTTCCCGATGTTTACTTAAGCACTGTTGTATTTAAGCACTCTGCAACATTAAAACATATTATGCCTTGTTATTGGGGTTATTATAGCAAATTAATTGGTATCCCCCACATTCAATATACAACTTGTCATTGTACAAACGCTAGATTCCACTGTCACTAGATTCCATTGTCTACTTTTCCTACAACAACAGTGTGTCTTTAAAGGCAAAGCGCTTGTGTGTGCCAAAATATTAGCAGTGAATGCAAGACCGCAATAATCGTGCCTGCTGGCGGTGAGCTAGCCTACTCACGCATTGTGCAGAGAGGAGTCGACACTGTAACATCTTCCATACTCAGCGAAAACGAAAAGGTACATTTTTTACTTATTAATGGAGTTTTTTTCTGTACTGCGCGAAAAAGGTTTGTGTTTTAATGTCGCCTATTGGAAACAAGTCTTAAACAGAACTGCAAAATAGTGGAATGTACTTCAAAGAGCTACAAGCTAATAGAGCCCAGTGGTACAGTACGATGTCTTGTTATTGAACTTTTCCGCTATTTTATCTTTGCGTTCATGGCACTCACTCTCCCTCTCTTTCTCTCTTTTCACACATAGCTCTCTGAACTTCGAGGGAGTGAAATGTCAAAGTTTTATTTTCTTTTACTATTTGAAGCTTTGACTCACGTCTTTGGATTGACCAATGAAGGTAGGACTTAAACACAAACATGACACATTTCCGCAGTAGACAGCAGCTGCATGCTGCCAGTAGACAATTGAGCATTTTTTGAACTATACGTGAAATATTGTATAATTCTACATTTCTGTACGTAGCCTACGCATCACGTTCGCATAACGTTCCTTTTTGTGTGCAGCCCTTCACACAGGGAAATACCACTATCACCACAGTTTAATGCCCTGTATTAGAAGCAGCTGTTGGGGAGTCTGTCTGCCCTTAGGCTACTGGCAGAATACTTCAGGGAGAAGAAGCATGAATTGTTTGGCTTTCCATTTCAAAAATTACATGGCATAACTTTCTCAACCTGGGAGACATTCAGACTGTTCAGAACCACAATTTTATTTGGTGAATGGAATTACTGTTGTTTCCTTTATGAAAAGCTCTGTTACACAAGTAATGCTATAGGTAATGTATAATGTCTTAATAAGTAGATTATCTAACTGAAATACCTTATAGTTATAACTGAGCTAGGCTTAATACGTGCTTTCTTCTTAGATTGTCTTTTGTCTTTTAGATTTATGTCCGAATATCTTTTCATTCACACACAAAATCTTTTGTACAAGCCAAATATGGACAATGAAATATGTATGTTGTAATATGATGGGGAATTGTAATGTCGTGCTAACTTGTCAATGCAGGATACTTGCTCTGAGCTTCTTGCCGTTTCCACTTCACCCTGCTGTAAATGGAAAATCATGGTGACAGATCTCAGTGTGAAGATTTTCCATCTCATTTAATGTTGTGAAAACATGGCGGTTAGACTGCAAAGCCCCTGCAGAAACCATGTTTTCCCTGTTACTGTTTGTGCCTTCACTTTCAAAAACGCGGCTCAAAAAAGTGTTCCAAGTGGGAAGGGTTTCTTTCTCTCTATGTAACACAGTTAGTGACTGTTTTATGGCCTCCATGGAACCTGGTATGAGCTGGTCACTATGAGCAGGACAGTAACAAGCAGCTTTTTACTTATGCACCTGTGTTGTTATTCTGGAGACCCTCTCTTTGTCACTTTGTTGTACCCTCTCAAAAATTGTGTAATTATAGATCTGCAGTTACTCAAGTTACAAGTAAATTACTGGGACCGTGCAAACCGGCTGGGGCAAGGATTCATTTCACCGTTTCGACATGACGACTCAGCCAATTTAATGAACTAAATAGACATGGGCAGGAGCATACAATTAACACCTCATGCAGGGTCTGCTGAGGCTTTGAATCATAACCACCAGGCAATGATTAATCAAACAAGAAAGAACAAAACAAACATGATAAATCATGTTTTGGCATTCATGTCCTGAAATTACATTGCTTGTAATGCAAATAGCAGTAGTCATTACATCCTCTGAGCAGGCCTGTCTTCTGATCAAAGGTTGTGTTCACATTCATGTTGAAATATTAAAATGAATCAGCATAATTTCAGAGCACTGCATATGTAGCTATTTTAGTGGGGGCTTGAAAAGACAGCTCAGTAAAACCACTCTTTATTAAGATGGCACACAATCACAGAGCTCTCACGAGGAAAGGTTCCTCTAGCAAGATGGAGAATCAGGGCGATCATGGCACAGTAGCCAGCTAAGAACAGACAGAAAGCAGGGCCTAAGGCACAGGCCCCATGGCTACCCATTATGACACAGCTTTAGTATTTTATAACTGCTCTGTCCAATGGCCACTACAGAAAAGTTACCCACTGGGAAACCCTGCATACTGTATGGAATCTGTGATGTGATACCTAACTTGGTACAGTCAGCCAGTCTCTCTGTTCAGAATGATACCAGGTTTTCACACAGAAGATTATGTAAAAGCCTGGTTCATTGGATATACTGGACTCCCCATATCCAGCTGTGATTTTCTGAGCTGTCTGTTGCGCTGACTTACTTCCATTTTGTAGAATCAGACTGTGTACTGTGTGTTTCCAGCTGGGTGATATACTGCTTGTAGGTCACCTCTGTTTGGATTTAGAGCTCAGGCTGTATGGAACAGTGATGGATGTTTCCATCTAGAGAGTAAATTTAAAATGCCAAAAAGGGAGTTCTGTAGTTTTTTCCCCTAGTTTCTGTAATATCTCTAGATGTTTAAACAAAACATTAAACAGGGACTGAAACATGCTTTCTCAATGTTGTTGTAACACATTTCAATAATGAAGTTTAGCGTTCCTTGGGAAAAGCTCCAAGTTCCTTGCCCTAAAGACTGATCAGATGCTACGTACTAGGCTGTCCATGCACGTGGAACGGATCTGCATCTGGAGAGAATAAAAAAAAGTCCTACTTATTTTAAAGAGGTGGAATGGGTCTGGATCCACTTTAAATAAATGTGTAAGGATGGAACCTTAAGAGCCCTGCTGGTAGCTGAGCACTTTGACAGCGTTGACCTGCTATCAGGGGAAGTGATTGGGTGGAAGTTCCTCCTGCCTTCTGGGATGGAGGATTGGAGGGCAGAAGAAATTTCAGTTCCCTGGGGTAAGAAGCACACTGATGGAGCCGGAAAATAGAAAAATGTCATCTGTTTTTTCTCCCTGGCCCTGACAAATCCCTTTCAGAGGCTGGACTTAAAAAGTTCATGTGATACTTGGAATGGAAGACAAGGCTCCCATGAGGAGACTAATATTTCAAAAACTGTGACGGCTCCTGGAAAATTAACACAATTATTGCCCCATTGGAAATGCAATGGCACAGTGTGGTATGACTTGTGGTACAATCTTACTACATTTTTCATAACTTTGAGTTCAGACTCACTTTTTCCACCATCTCCTAGAGAATGGATGGTAATAGAATTGTGCTGGTCTCCAAGGCTTTGCTAATAGTTACGGCAGGCATATGTGTGAGTATCTATATGTGCGCTTGTGTGTTTTTAAAAAAAAATTTTCATAAAAGAATCTTTGGAAAAAAGATTTTAGAGCCAAATGTATCTCAACTCACATATTTTCCATTAGTCTGAAAATTTCATTAAACTTTTTATTTCTAACCTTCCCTCCATTTCCAAGCAGTTCAAGCGCTTGTGTACTGTCATTTGAATCTGGCAAATGGTACACCCTTTTGGCCTACTAGAATACATTATACTTAGGATGCCATTGTAAAGTACATTAAATAAAAGTACAATGATATTCAACTGGGTGTTCAGCTTGTTATTGCACACGAAGCAAAATTCTGCCTTAGTCTACTGTGAATGGAGAATTTTCAGAAAGTCAGATCCTACTACAATACTACATACAACACCATTAATGTGACTCCAATAATGCCAAATTCATTTGTTGCAGTATTGACAGTATCCTGGTGCTAACTTAACTTAAAGGTAAACCCTGTTCCTGGAGATCTATAGTACTATCCTGTAGGCTTTCACTTTAACCCACAAGGCACACCTCACTCATTACCTAGCCATCAACGAGCTGCCTATTAGCAGTATCAGGTGTCGTCCAAAATATGGTTGAAATGAAAACCTACAGGATGCGGTAGATCTCCAGGAACCGGTTTGGGTAGCCCTGGTCTAGAGCATTGGAGCTTTGGTTTGGCTCTAACTGTTGTTGCCTTGCTGCCGGTTTCAGATTCGGGGAGCACGCTGCTGACCGGCTACAATGAGGTTGCAGCAGAGGAGGCTCCCTATACACCCCAACTGGATTACAGAGGTAGGCGAGGCGAAAAAGTGCTCCCTCATTCACTTTTTATGGCCCACTTAAGAACTCACAAACGGTGATGTCATTGTCCCTCGGCAGGGAGGTTTGCAAATTGCCCCTTACCTACAATTTGTCTGTCACGCACAACACTCGTAATTTGCTGGTGCCGTGGTGTGTTGGATGTTTCTCATTGGTCCCGGAGGCCCCGGCTGTGCCCGTGTGAGCGGCGTGCTGGCGTCGCCCGTGTTGCCCGCGGCAGTGCTGACGAGGCCGGTTCTGCTCTGCTTTTTGGGTTCGCAGTCCCGCGGTGGTGCAACTCGCTGAAGATGCCCAACGGCGAGGTCAGCTGCTCCTCCCCGCGCGGCGGGAACTACCACAACACCCTGGGGACGCGCTGCGAGATGTCGTGCGACCGCGGCTACCGGCTGCTGGGCCGGTCCTCGCTGACCTGCCTACCGAGCCGCAGGTGGTCAGGGACCGCGTACTGTCGACGTGAGTGGCTTAGGAAGGCCCGCTGGCTCCCTTTGTCAAGTCAGGTCAAGTTAACTTGATTGTCATTCCACAATATGTGGGACATCCCGGGGGGAGCTAAATCGTGTTTCTCCGGGACTGTTCATACTACTGTTCTTAAAAAGTGAACATTGCAGTATATACAAAATATGTAAATAGACAATCTATCTATCTATTTAAGATGTCGAATGATAACCGAGCAGTTCTGATGTTCGTTTTCGAGGAAAAGACGGACAAGGACATTGACGAGCTTAATGATAACACCGACCTGGAAAAGGTCCTGCGTCTGTGCGCGCTACCATGTCATTGTGAACGCCTGTTTGAATCAGCATTAAGAATCCACCTCTTTCCCCCACCCCAATATATAAAATATATTTTAGCATATATTTTAATATATATTTAATAAATAAAATAACTCCTATATAAATGCATCCATAAACTACAATGGTGGACATATACAAACCATCCGAAAACAGAATGAGCATCCCACACGACAGATTAAAATACATATTTCAATGATATGTTTCTAGAATAGTGCTCATCCCTGGGTAGAGTAAGCCCCTCTCACCCCTCTCTGTGTCTCCCTCTCGTGACGCATTTGCTCCCCCAGAGGTGCGCTGCCACGTCCTGCCCCTGGTGTTCCACGGCACGCACACCTGCACCAGAGGGGTGCTTTCAGACTCCCGGTGCGAGTACACCTGCAACCGCGGGTACCGGCTGGAGGGGGTCCACGTCCGCACCTGCATGCCGGGGGGGAGGTGGAGCGGCGCCGAGCCCGTCTGCGTGGGTAAGCTCGCCTGGGTCCAAAACTCCCAGCCGCCACCTCCAGAATCCACACTCCTGCGGCCCAGTGCAGCCAGGAGCAAGGCAGCAGTGGTTGACTGTGAGGGGTAGATCCCCATCAAGTGTCTGGGTTCAAAACTCCCAACCACCAACTCCAGAATCCACACTCCTGCGGCCCAGTGCAGCCAGGAGCAAGGCAGCAGTGGTTGACTGTGAGGGGTAGATCCCCATCAAGCTTGATGCTACTGATGCAACTGTCATACTGGCTGGGCACTGCAAAGACCCAAGTGTTTTAGTTTTTAGTGAGACTTAAAATTTGTACTTTTTTGCTGAATGTTTGATTTATCAGTGGAATAAGAAAATGTAAATTTCTCAAGCAAACATTAACTTAAAACGAGCTAATATTTTCTACTAAAATGACTAAGCCTTACAAAACTAAAATGCTTATTTTTTAACAGATGGTTGTGGAGATAAATAGCCGTGTAACAATACAACTTGATCACGCTACCAGAAGATAGGGATACTCTAAACAATGAACAACGATGATGCAAATTAGTAAATTTTCTTGTAATTTATAACAAAATGTTATGATTAATAACGATTAATCAGGATGCAATGCAATGCAATTAGCTGTGATGTGAGTGTGACCGTTAGATTTGACAGATTCCCACCACCCCACCCCAAGGACACTCAAGAGATCAGACCTTAGTTAACAAGTGTGTTTAACTGCAGTGCCTCAATCTGCCTAAATAAAAGTGTTCCATGTGAATTAATGATTAATCGCAGATTCAATTTGAATTGAATACGAACGGATTCGTACATTGATGCAGTCGTGTTGTGGCATTTAAATGAAGAAAGGAAAGCCCAAATTGTGTTTATTCCCACGCTAGCTTTGTGCAGTACTTCTGAAGCCCGTCCCTAAAGCTGGCCCCTTGTTTAAATGTTACCCAGCCTGTCCCCCCCCACATTTCCCTTTGTGTTACTGGATTTCTTCCAGTCCCTCAGAGGATTATTTTGTAAACTTCAAAGTTTTCCTCCTCCAGTGAACTTCAGATCAGATTCAGAAATCAGATGAAGCAATAGTCTTTGGAGCAGAAAGGAAGTTTATATTTCGCAGAACAAAAAATGTTTATGTTTTTTGGTTTTCCTTCTCTTTTTGTTTGTTTATTCTTTGCTTTTTTAATTGAGCACAGCTGGTAATTTCTGTGCAATCTCATCTTGTTACAGATCGTGATCCACCTAAAATAAAGTGCCCTCTGTCTCGAGTGAGATTTGCGGAGCCAGGAAAACTGACCGTCAGGGTGTCCTGGGATGGTCCAGTTGTCAAGGATACTGCTGACGCAAAAGTCACAGAGTATATAAACTTTTATTATTTTTTTCAGGCCTATCCATTCTCTTTTTTTTTGTCTAAATTAATTATTTTTTCTTTATGTACAGTATAATGCTTACTGGTGAACCGCCGGGGTCAGAATTTGAAGAGGGAATACACGTCATCCAATACAAAGCATATGACCAGGCCAGGAACAAGGCACTGTGCAAGTTCATCGTCCGCGTCGAGGGTAAGGTGTTAGGGCGGGTGCTGAAAGTTGGAATGAGGTGACTTCACCAGTGTGAAAACACTAGCCACAGAGCTACAGTAAGTTTTGCCTGCACAACATTGGCTGCATCTCATATTAACAGGAGAATCATTGATGCTGAATTCTGTCGTAAGATTTTACCATAGAATGTCATGGGATCACTACTACATCTTGTCCTGAGATGGTGAAAACTGCCTGCAGACCGTCTGTAGCCAAGTGGCTGAGGTACATGACTGGGACCTGGAAGCTTGATGGTTCAAGTCCCTGTGTAGCCACAATAAAATTCACAGCTGTTGGGTCCCTGAGCAAGGCCCTTAACCCTTAATACCATGGCAGGCCACTACCAATGACCATGAAGAAACCACCATATATGAGCTTTCAGGTACCTGATTGGCTGACACTGAATCCTCACTATGCCAGTCCCATTGGGTTACATTGGTTATAATCGGCCTGGTTATAAAACATTGCCTGGTGACAGATAGCTTCATTCAGTAGGTTACACCCTGCTTAGTTACAGAGAATGACTCCTTGTAGTCGATGAGGTGTCTGGGGCCTGGTGAACAGCAGAGTGAAAACAGGCTGCAGCTGGCTGCCATGTGTGCCACGCATGCTAGTCCAGGGATTTTTAACCTTTTCTGATCCGGGGACCCCCCACCCAGACCCAAAGGCATCCAGGGGTCCACCATCATACATTTAAAAAAGGCTGCATTTATTAAAAAAGTGATTATTTCCCCAAATAAATGTATAGTATTACATTTGAAGTCTAGCCAGGAAACCCCTGCAGTACCTTCAAGGACCTCCAGGGGTCATTGGACCTCCGGTGGGACCTAGTTGGCATCCTCCAGAATCCAGACATTGGTTGCTCTGATATGGGTGGAGGGGGACTTGGAACAGGGGAAAAGTTTTTGTTTTTTTTGGGGGGGGAGAGACTAACCCCTCTGTGCTGCTGTGAGCTGAAACATTGTTATTGGCCGGCTTGTAGCATAGTGGTTAAGGTACGTGACTGGGACCCACAAGGTGGGCGGTTCGATCCCCGGTGTAGCCACAATGAGATCCGCACAGCCGTTGGGCCCTTGAGCAAGGCCCTTAACCCTGCATTGCTCCAGGGGAGGACTGTCTCCTGCTTAGTCTAACTGTACGTCGCTCTGGATAAGAGCGTCTGTGAAATGCCGTTAATGTAATATGATGTGAAAGGTGTGCTCTTTGTCTCCAGTGAGGAGGTGCCCTGAGCTAAAAGAGCCACTCCACGGCCACCTCACCTGCTCCCCGGAGGGTTACATCTACGGGTCTCAGTGTGAATACCACTGCAACAGGGGATTCGAGCGAAGGGGCAACCCCTCCACCGAGTGCCAGTTTGACCACAGCTGGTCTGGGGCACCCCCAACGTGCGCCAGTGAGTATTTCCACCAAACGCTGAGATATCAGAGCTGTTTCCTAGACAGTATCGTACCTGCAGCAGCGATGCTCTGAATTCATATAACTGTAGAAACTGTTAAAAAAAAAAAAAAAGTAATTTGGAAGCTATTTCTGAAGAGACATCACCTACACACTGCTACGCTCAGGTCTTCTCATTGGAAGTCGCTCTGGATAAGACCACTTGCCAAAATACAGTAATGTAATTGTAATGTTATGATTGTAATGCTTTGAAGGTTATTAAAAAAATAATAATAATAATTGGCACGTAATATGTGGCACAGCCAGCTTTCAACCCCAATACAGCAATCCCAATACAGAGAGGGGATAAATTCCCAACGACGTCACTTTCTGCACTGTGACATCATCTATCTACGACCCTCTCAAGTTTCCCCCTCATGAGAACAAGCTGTAAAAATACAGAAGAGATTACGATGGACGGGCCGTCTGCTGTCCTTTAGATGAATAGTTGAGAGAGGAGGACTGAGCTCGTCCCTGATCGGGTCCCAGAGTGATCCTGAGTAACCGGTGTGCCGTTTCAGTGGTGGAGATCCTCACAGAGGTCAGCACGTCGTCGTCCCTGCTCAGTCAGTTCTACCAGAAGAGAAGGCTGCTCATCGTATCCACGCCCAGCACCGACAACGAGTACTACAAGCTCCAGGAGATCATGTTACAGGTAGGGCCGTCTTTACCTGGCTGTGCAGACTGCAACCAATTGCACATGTAATAGAGTTGGTGGAAGGGAAGCCTATATAAAAATTTAATCAGCCTGTAGGACTTGGTATTTCAGGCTAATTTTATACCACTGTGCTCCAAGTCTGGTCAAAGGCATGCAGCTCAAAACCCTGTTTCTGCAGATCTACCTTTCTGTAAGTTTCCACCCCAAACCCTGCGAAGCACACCTCATTCAACAGCTAGATTTCAAATTAGTAGAGTATGGTGCGCGCAAATTAGGGTTGAAATGAAACCTACAGGATGGTAGAACTCCAGGAGACAGGCGTGCCTGGTCTAGGGCAAAGCGGTAGTCAAATCCTGAAAGCACGTGCACCGTTCTCAGGGGAACCTGACCAATGTACCCAACGCAAGTAAGCGTCGTCCCGTCCAGGAATGCGATGAGTCAGTTTTATCACGATGAGTCAGCCGTGTTCAGAGGCTTCCTGTTTAAGGACGTGACCCCTCGGGCCTGCAGGAGGTGACCACGTGCGTTCTGTCTGTGTGCCGCAGAACTCGGAGTGCGGCCTGAACATGCGGGAGGTGACGGTGGTGGAGCTGCTGGGTCTCCCGCCGGGGGAGACCGGCCGCATGAACGGGAAGCCCCTCGACGCGCAGGTCATCGGAGGGCTCAGGTGACCCCGCCCGCCGCGCCGCGACACATCATTTGGCAACTTACAGTTGATTAGACTAAGCAGGAGACACTCCTCCCCTGGAGCAATACAGGGTTACGGGCCTTGCTCAAGGGCCCGACGGCTGTGCGGATCTTATTGTGGCTACACTGGGGATCGAACCTACCAACCTTGCGGGTCCCAGTCATTTACCTTAACCACTACACCACAGCCACAGCGTTACGTTAGGCAGCTGATCTTATGACTTCGTGTCATGCCACAAGAGCTAAAGCAGGACTCTTGTCAAACCCACGGTCATCCGTTGTAAAATAACAGAGTAAAATAAACAGCAAAACAATATGCAGAAGTGGAAGCTGGTAGTGCACGATTAGCTGGGAGTGTGCTTCCTTGCACTCTTTCTGAATTAATGGTGGATTTCGCAGCAATGATACACCAGCTAATATAATTTGATATTATGAATTGGGAATAAAAAGATCCTGGGTTAAAAGGCAGAAAAGAAACTTGCCAGAATTTAGACCCTGCCAACTGCCATTAGCTGTGTAGTAGTACTGTGTGGCTCGTACTGTAGAAAACAGCAGCCGGGTGATCAGCAAGTACATTGGGGGATGCACTTCAGTCACAAAGCAGGGGGAGGAGACATAATGGTAGCAATGTGTGTGTGTGTGTGTGTGTGTGTGTGTGTGTGTGTGTGTGTTTTGTAGGTCGGTGCTGAGGATCTCCAAAGCGTATTTCTCCATGGTCTTGCTGGACAAGCGCGGAGTTGACCGCGAGCGTCTCATGGACCCCATCACCTCAGAAGAGCTTTATTCACTGATCGACACCTTTCTGCTGGACGACGAGGAGCGGAAGCACATCGAAAAGTACAGGAACTACTGCAGCTGAGCGGCTGATTGCTACTTCCCCCAATTGCTGATTACCACAGCGCCCCCCCAGTGGCGGAGAGTGGAACAAACACACAGAGTTCTGCCAAAAAAGGGCTTTCTGTTCATAAATCATAACCACCAAGAACAAAGTGGTTCGTAATTATTGGATTTTTTTGTCAATGGCCAAAAAACCTGAAAAGTGTCTATACGGCGGAACTGGTGAGAAGCAGCACGTTTGCTTCAGGTGTAAAATTACACAGATTGCCATATGTATCCATTCTATTGATATATATTGTATAGCTAGTAGACACACAATTAGCATTTGAGTGAGTATAAACATGAAAATCCCAAAGAATTAAAATCTACTTAATGTAACCATTTTATATTGAAACAATTGTTAATAAAAAGAATAATGAAATAACATGACCACAGCTTTCAAAATGAAATACATTTACTATATTTATTCATTAAAATAATATCATAGAGAAATCATCATGAGAAAATAATAAAAAATATTTGGTTTTAAGTTAAGGAAGCACGAGTCATAAGAAAAGAAATGCCAGAATATAAAAAATAGAGAGCTGTGTATTAGTAGTTAATGATATATGGCACTTATATATGCATTATGCATTTACGGAAATCATATTTTCATTTTATTATTTGCCAAATAAATAATATTTTTGACAAAAGAACTGCCCAAATGGAACAATACTGACTTTTTAATATTGTGTGAATACAAAAGATTGTGATGGAAATGATGAAAAAGTGATGATATTCAGTCGATAACCACATTTACATGTCAACACTGTTTTGTCATTGATCAGTCACACTGAAAAAGTACAATGTCTCATACAGCTATCCGTTTACAGTAGATGTGGCTAAAAACCTACAGTGAGAAAAACTCTTTGGTTACTGATATTTATGTTTGTGTAGCATTTTAATTGAACCCCTTGATGGGATCATTATAGTCATTATACATACAGAGACATATTATTCTAAAATAAAACCTTTTGGTGAGGACTCAAAGCCATACATAATCACTCACACACGTTTTTTTTTTTAAACCAGTCTCAAGACATGCATACGATACGTGAAAACGCAGAAAACACAAGCCACTTTGGTTCCGTGCGAGATGTTCAGTCGCAGACACAATGAAATAAGTAGAGTAGAGAACTGATGGAATTGAACCCAGTGTCGCTGAACTGTGCTGGGTTATCCTCACCGCGGCCTCACTTGTTCTTCGCCATGGAGGAGCGCAGTGAAAGAGTGCCCTCTGCCCACGAGTCAGGGTACTGCATCATCTTCTGCCAGAGACACACCTCCTCCCCCGTGGAGTCCGCAGGCCAGTCTGCTCCTGCCCCCTGCGCCACACCTGGAGAAACAGCCACAAGGTCACTTTATGTAAGGAGCTCTTACAATGATGAACTGAGCAATCGAGTGGATAGGAAATTAAAGATTGTCAGCTATAGGCCAGTCAGATGTAGGGGGGAATTAGGAAGGCAGTTTTTTTTTTTTTTTTTTTTTTTTCTGGTCATTTCACCAAGCTCCGTAACAGTCATCAGTTTCCCCGCTGTGGCACTGAAGCTGAGCTAAAAACTGCCACGTGTGTGTGTGCGTGTGTGGGTGTGGGTGTGGGTGTGGGTGTGCACGTGCATGCATGTGGTGTGTTGGATTGATTTGGAATGGCAAATTATATTTACATTGCATTATAGGCGGTCTTAACGGTCTTAACAGGCAGAGCCACATACACAGTGTGGAAATTTACTGAAACGATTAAGGTTAGGCACCTTACTATGGGCGCCATGACAGTGCCCCACTTGGGAAACAAACCAGCAGCCTGAGATACAGGCCTGTATAATTTTCTCATTTTTCTACACTGCTGTCCTAATTTTCAGGGGGCTGGCTGGGGTATGTCTGCCGGTGTAATTCTGTAAACGTTCCACAGGTCATTAGTAACAAACAGTGTGTCGGTGCTGTCAGGCGCCCCCTGGTGGTCAGCTCTGTGAATGTCCCACTGGTTATTGATAATAACAGTGCGCTGATGATGTCTGGCCCCCTCTGATGGTCTCTCACTTGGTCCGGAGCTCAGACGGACTCCTCCCAGGAAGTCGTTGCTGGACATAGCCTCCCGGTCCCACACGGTCAGCTCCAGACACATGCTCTTCAGCTCCTCCAGCCTCAGGTCCTTGTACACGAAAGTGTGGTCGTAGTGCGGGTTCAGGGTCTTCTTCACAACCGGAGTCTTCCTCTTGGTGGCCTTGGTCTTGCACGGCAGGAGATACCTGCGCCAATACAGCAGATGCAACAAACAGCCGGACATCTTAGCTCAAACTGCCAGGCTTCACCTGTTCATGCACACCACAGATTTAAATCATCACTTTTTTTCTACATACAGGGTGTCTTTTTTTCTTTTTAACAGGGTCAAGGCACCCCATTTCCCCCTCACCCTTTCACAAAGGAATCCGACGTGCCCCCAGCCTTCATTGCAGTCAGGTTCTTGGCCTCTTTGATCAGGACGTGCAGTTCCCCACCCTCCTCCTTCTTCTTCTTTTTCTTCTTCCTGCCTAGGGGAATGAAAGCACCAAACGGGTTTTCACTGTGCTCAGGAAGGGGTCCGAAGGAGAACAATAATCATTTTGTATTTTCTTATACAATCAGAGAACTTTCCTTCTTCACACTAGGGGAAATGGAGTCCTTGCGTAAGAGTGACATAATTGTTTTTGTGTGGGGTTCCACGCACATTATTCAATTTGGCTGAAATATCAAATGACGCATCAGAAATGAGTTTGATAAGTTATACTAAGCATAAAGACAAACATATTAAATAATGACAGGAGTTTAAAAATAATGATAATTTAAAAGTACTTCTAGAAACCCCCCTTACCTTTTGTCTCCTCTGTGTGCGACTCGCTCATGGACACGTACTTCAGGGAGATCACCAGCTCTCCTTTGTACTGAGCGAAGGCGGAGGACAGTGCGACAGGCACCACCTTTGACAAGGACAACAGCCGTATTAACCGCAGAGAAACAAAATGGAATATCTTTCCTTTTTCATGAGGGGAAAAAAAAAAAAATCCACATACATTGATAACACACTACCACAACATATCTGGGTCAAACACATACAAGACATTCCTGAAACAAGCTTCTAAACTAAATCCACGCAAATAATGATTCATTTCTGAATATAAGTAGAAATGGATGTTTCTTTTTGAATGGTCTGTAATCTGTAAGAAAATGTACTGGTATCTTGAAGGAGTATGGAGAGTATTTTGAATAATCACAGGGTACAGTGACTCAAAGCTCTCTCACATTACATTACATGTCATTACTTTACATTACATGTAATTTGGCTGATGCTTTTTATCCAACTTACAGTTGATTTAGACTAAGCAGGAGACAATCCTCCCCTGGAGCAATGCAGGCTTAAGGGCCTTGCTCAAAGGCCCGACGGCTGTGCGGATCTCATTGTGGCTACACCGGGGATCGAACCATCACCCTCGCAGGGCCCAGTAATGTACCTTGACCACTACGCTACAGGCTGCCTACTGTCCGCTTACGTGTGAGCAGGTGAAGCTGTGAAGGGGTACCTTTGCCCTGAGGGTCACATACTCAAAGCTCTCTCTCGAGTGTGAGCAGGTGAAGCTGTGAAGGGGTACCTTTGCCCTGAGGGTCACACACTCAAAGCTCTCTCGAGTGTGAGCAGGTGAAGCTATGAAGGGGTACCTTTGCCCTGAGGGTCACATACTCAAAGCTCTCTCTCTCGAGTGTGAGCAGGTGAAGCTGTGAAGGGGTACCTTTGCCCTGAGGGTCACACACTCAAAGCTCTCTCTCTCGAGTGTGAGCAGGTGAAGCTGTGAAGGGGTACCTTTGCCCTGAGGGTCACATACTCAAAGCTCTCTCTCGAGTGTGAGCAGGTGAAGCTGTGAAGGGGTACCTTTTCCCTGAGGGTCACACACTCCTCGTGGGGGGAGTCCAGGCGTCTGCAGTCCAGCGGGAGCTCCACCTCGCCCAGGAAGGCGTTTCGGCCGAGGCGGTCGTGGTGCCAGATGGAGAGCTGCAGCGACCGCGTCAGCAGCTGGGATTGCGTGATGGAGTACTGGAGCGCGGGCGCGGGGAGGAGAGGAGGGGAGAAGACACGGGGTCAACTTCCTCAAACACAGGACACATTGTGCACATACACGTGCACACACATTCACAAAGACCTGCGTCACACTTTTTATGAGAGTACTTCATAGGTTGCAATACACCAGACAAGCTCAGTAAAGCATAGGACATTATTTGAATACAAGACAATCAGGTACTTGACCCAGGTCTGACACACACACACACACACACACACACACACACAAACACACACACAAACACACACACAAACACACACACAAACACACACACACACACACACACACACACAAGTGCCTGGTTTCATGTACATTGCTTAAACAATCCAGGATAATTTGAGGCATGCAATTTAAAATCATCTCATGAATTACATTTTGGTATACTCCCATTGCAGGAATGTGAATTAGGATTCGATTAGTCAACCTAGCATTGAATCAACTCCGATAACCTGCACGCCTGCTCTGATATAAAGGGGAGAAAAATCACATGCCAAAAAACAGGATAGCATTCCTTATACAGACAAATAAAAATCGGATTACATTAGGCAATGGTTATATAGTTTAGAGTACTTACGAAGGTAAATTGACTGAAGAATTGTTTTTCAAACTCACATAATGTAACCTATGCTGTTTTTCATTTGCTTTTGGGTTGTAGAACTCACGATTGAGTACTGTGAAGTGAAAGCAATCCTAACCAGAAAGACAAACACTGTCAGAGTGGCCAAAAATAAGACAGAAAGCCTGGCAGAGAATGCAGTTGAATGCGCAAGAAGACTTTTATTCAATGTTCAGTGTGGCTAATTTAATTCTGCTTAAGTTTAAAGTGGTAGTAAACCCCTAACTGGACTCTTGTGCTTTCTGATAATGCCACTAATGCTGAGACATTATATTATATTCCATTTAATGACTTCCCCGGGCATGTGACAGCGGCTACACTGCAAACAACAAAAAACAAGCATTTTAGTCTTATATTTAGACTTCGGTTTCTGTAACTACTTTTGCTAAATAAGACAAAAAATTGCCAATCAGATGACAAGGTTTGACCCATTTCAGGATTTGCCAGTGGGGCAAGAAAATTTAATGAGCAAAAAGTTCAAACTTAAACCAAGCTAATATTTTCTACTTGAGGGAAAAAAATCATGATAAGACTAAAACATGTTAAGACAGGTCAGTGGTGAGGGCAGCCCTGGGGGCACCTGCTCTAAGTCTGTAGCTGAACGCTTTACAACATTATTAACTACCAGTAATAACTACCACTAAGACTAAAAATGCTTGTTTTTTGTTGTTTGCAGTGTAGCCGCTGTCACATGCCTGGGGAAGTCATTAAATGGCATATAGTATAATTATTATAACTACATTATTAACAATATTTAATTATAATATTATAATTATAATTATTATAGTTATAATTATAACTATACAATATTTACAACAACCTGTTAGCATGTGTGTGCGATTTCACCGGGTGGCTTATATAGACTTTGTTCATGTGATACAGCTAACTTCACCTAAAACATGAGTTTTTGCAAGTTTGGGTTTAAGACATAAATCTGTCGGCCTAAAATGTGAACTTGCTTCGTGAAACCCAAAATCCTGGGTTAATCTCTAAATGTCAACAAATTAAGTTCTCAGTTAGTGACTTATGTGAAACAGGGGCCAATGTCTGAGTCGAATAACAGCACTTTGTGAGAGTACTTTATAGGTTCCAATACACCAGAGAAGCTCAGTAAAGCATAGACAATTTGAATCCAAAACGATTATGTATTTAACCCAGGTCTGACATGCATACACACGTGCACACAGGCACACGAACACGCACACGTGTACACTGGTCTCCTTTGCTTCCTGACATTCCCATATGTTCAATGGTCACAGTGTTCACACACTGGATGAATAAAGGGGCAGGGATACAAAAATCAATATTTGCCTGTTGCTCATGCATGCTGATAAAATTTACTTTCCCTGAATGTCAATACCAGGGCAGTTGCCTGATGGAGGGTAGCACATTATCATTTTGAAGAGTCAAGGATCCATTACTTTGTTCACTGAAAATCCAACATATCCGCACCGAATCCAAATTCAGTACAAAAAAGTCTCAAAAAACTTGCCAGTCACACCCCCTGGACGAGTGGTTTGAAATTTACCAAAACTTTTCTATTTTCCTTTTTATAGTTAGCGTCACACATTTAGCCATCAAAGTCTGCAAGACCACAGAGGTCACGCAATTTCATAGGCCATTAAGTAACAAACCAACCACTAATGATTGTTTAATTAGGCGAAGATGTACTCACACCATGTAACTCAAGATTAAACATTTGGAACAGGCTCACTTTTTGTGCGAGCACATGTCGCAGGATTAAAACCGGTTGCGGTGGCTTCGCTGTAAATAGCTGGAATCCGTTCCGAAGGGTGAAGAGCGTATTTGATGAAGGCGATCGCCATTTCCGTCGGACTGCAAAATGTACACACGCTTACCTTCAGAGTCTCGTTGTAGGTGGGGTTCACCGTGTTGCGTTTGGTGGTGGTCTTCCTCTTGCTCTGGCGAGACTTGTCTGGCAGCAAATAGCACTTGACATATCTGCAGCCGGAAAATAGCACTGAGGCAGCTGGATGTTTTGCGCATGGTTCCGGTTCTGATTAAAGTCTAAGCATGGAATACCAGTCTGTACAGCCAGCTGATTCCACAATGTGTTCGTACAGGAGAAAAACCTCAAGGTCTAAAACCATTCCCGAGAGAGAAATTAATTTTTGAGGCATTCCAAACCCGTAAAAATATACTAGTGAAGTGTTTAATATTTTCTCCACTACTGAATGCTGTAATGAACCTCTATGAGGTGATACAAACTCTGTATGCATCACAGTACTGCACAAGCCGCTATGGAGTTGCCTAAAGTGCAGTGTCTTGCTTTAGACCACAGAACCAGAATACCTCAATGCCAGACATCGTAATGCCTGCAGGGTCTGAGGAACTACTGTAAATATATAAATATCCTCCACAACATACACAAAACGTGGGCCAATTGAAAACGTACACTAAAATAGAAATAATACAAAGACACTGAGAAAGTGAAGTATTCCTTTAAGAGGTCTTACTAACAAGCCTTGAATGCCTAAATTATTAAAATATACCCTGAGCAAGAAAAAAAGAGCTTATCTTCATGTTCATATGTCAAACAGGAAAAAGGCACGGAGACCAGTTAGGTCGGAAATAAGACCTATTGTTGTGCACTGTACCCAAAGACAGACGGACTGCCTTAATGGCTATCAATAAGACACGGCTTTCTGTGTCCTAAACCAGCTTTTCTAACATTTCTGACACGCCTGACTTCAGAGCAGGGTCCATGAGCCGAAACACGTTTAGCTGTTATTGCAGTAAATATGGGTGACGTAACACGTTCTCCGTTCACCGAAAAAGGCGCCTTCTTTGACAAACATTGCAAAATGCTTGAGGAATAATAGTAGTAATAGGAATATGAATACATCTTATTTATACAGTGGACTCGCAGGCCCCATGGAAACTTTACACTAGACACTCGTGTCAATAGCAGGCCCGAAAGTCAACAGTACAGCATATGCTTAGTTCCAGCTGAGAAGGGAACGCGATACCGGGGCGATGGTGAAAGAGCGACGGGATGGGGGGGGCGCGGCCGGAACCACTCACGGGTTCGAGCGCTGTCGGACGGCGTCCCCGCAGGCCAGGCCGTGGCACTCTTTGACCAGGACGCAGAAGGTCTGGGCGCGCTCGTCGTAGCTCAGGCAGAACACGATGTCCCCGGTGACCTCCACGCTGACGTAGTCCCCCGCCTCACTGTACACACTCAGCAGGCTGCCCAGCGTTCTCTGCTGGAAACACACAGCGCGCGCGCGCGCGCGTCACTTCCCGCGAACAACTTTCTTCCTGGCTGGTTCCTGCAGTAGGGCGCAGCAACTCTTTGGGTGTTTAAAATTACATTACATTACATTACACGTCATTTGGCTGACGCGTTTATCCAAAGCGACTTGCAGTTGATTTAGACTAAGCAGGAGACAATCCTCCCCTGGAGCAATGCAGGGTTAAGGGCCTTGCTCAAGGGCCCAGCGGCTGTGCTGATCTTATTGTGGCTACACCGGGGATCGAATGGCCGACCTTGCGGGTTCCAGTCATGTACCTTAACCACTACGCCACAGGCCACCCCCTTATCACATTTGACATCGTGCTCGGGATTCTATGGACAGAAGCTGCAGTGACAGGCCTGTTCCCATCATCAAGAATTCTTTATCTTCTTGTCTTCTCCGACTATTCACTTTGAGGGATTTGAAGAACAAATGTACAAAAATTTCAAAGGACTTTAGGATTCAGTTACGAAAGAACTGAAAAGTTAACAAGGGTTTTTCTTTTTCAAATCCCACCCTTTGTATTACAAATCCCAAAACCCTGTTCACTGTAAGGCATTTATCACTGAGATCGCGTGGGACGGAAAACAAAACGCAGATGTTGTAAAAATCCATGCTTGGATTTTCGCCACGTGTATGAGTATGCAAGATTCCAGAAAAGAGTTGAATAAAACCAACACAGGATGAAACCCTTGATACATACAAATGATTCATGCCTTCCCACTCAAAAACAAAAACTCCCTCCTTGGCTTTTTGCTGCCAATGAATACACGTTTCATTCCAATTGCAAGTGTTTCATGGACTCGCCTTAGAAGTGCGAAGGTTTAAGTTGCTGCCGCCTGTAGTCCTTCTGTGGGTCTCCACCAGGCTGTCTATATCCTCCTCTTCCTCTTCCTCCTGCAGACACAGAGCAATGAGTCACACCTCTCCCACAGAGCCATAACTCTCACTCCACCAGTGCTGAAACAGCGTACAAAGCTGCAGCGTTTTATGGGATTATTATTCTCAATGCTCTTTAAGCCCAATAATTATACGACTGTATCCAGTATGTATTCAAGGGGTGTGTGTGCCTATATACAAATATATCAAAAAATCCATCAGTTTGACAGTGCCACGTGCGATAATGATGAAAACAGACCAGCTGTGCTCATATATCCAGATAAACAGATAAACAGAGTGAGAAAGATCAGCATTGCAATCTCATTCTCGCAGAACAGGGCTGTCCTATGGCTTAGAATGTTTTTTTTAATTTTCCCGGAGAAGTTAGACCCATGCAGAATTATTATTATTACTATTATATATTTTTTCAACAAGAGATGTTGTTTTTGGAGAAGTTAGACGGTTGGAACTATAACTGCTGAATACATCCTTCCATCTTCCCTTGGTTGAGAGCAGGGAACAAGGTAGTAGCTCTACCTTCAGAAGGTACATGGATCACTACGCTCAACCAGCGGAAGATGGAAGGATACATGTGTGTTCAGTGGTTATAGTTCCAACTGTCTAATATCTCTCACTTAAAAGAGAAAAAGAAAATAAATCCTGCATGGGTATTTCAAATACACGATACCTTAAGTAAGACCGCTTCAGAGTTGCTGTAAGGTGTATTTCTTCACTCTGAAGGAGGTAGGCTACTGATTCTGATTCTTATGCTAAGCTAACACGTTGTGCTAATGTGGAAACCGAGCCAATAAATGCACAAAAATGAAAATGAAATCGAACATCTTGTCTAAGTCTGAGTAAGTCGGAAAAAAGGTATATCTCCCAAAATGTTGGTGTATTCCTTGAACTACCTGCCACATTCCTTCTGATACCTTCTAATTCAGGGGATGAGAGCAGCAAACCTGGGTAGCTTATTGTATTAATATGGTAAATGGTTGGCATTTATATAGCGCCTTTATCCAAAGCGCTGTACAATTGATGCTTCTCATTCACCCATTCATACACACACTCACACACCGACGGTGATTGGCTGCCATGCAAGGCACCAACCAGCTCGTCAGGAGCATTTAGGGGTTAGGTGTCTTGCTCAGGGACACTTCGACACAGCTGGAGAGCAGGTCTGGGGTCAGGGTTGCCATTGGCTCATAATGGACAACGTTAGGATATGGAGACATGAAAGCTGATCCTAGATCAGTGGTGAAACTTTATGAATACGGGCCTATGACTTGTGACTTTGTATACAGCACTTAGTTTTGCCCCAGTCTACGTGTCTGGAGCCGGGACTGACCTCCAAATTGAGTCCTGGCACTGATTTGCTCCGGTCCCCCATGCTGGTCGCTGTGACGTCACCACCGGCAACACGTAGGTCCAGCACTGAGGAGGTGGGTCGACTGTACTCTGGAGGCCAGCACACAAAATGGTAAATGGTTGGCATTTATATAGCGCCTTTATCCAAAGCGCTGTACAATTGATGCTTCTCATTCACCCATTCATACACACACTCACACCGACGGCGATTGGCTGCCATGCAAGGCACCGACCAGCTCGTCAGGAGCAATTGGGGGTTAGGTGTCTTGCTCAGGGACACTTCGACACAGCCCGGGCGGGGGTTCGAACCAGCAACCCACCGACTGCCAGACAACTGCTCTTACTGTCGCCCTGAGAAATGCTCATCGATCAGCTGCATGACTCCGTCTCCGAGCTTGGATATACTCCGGGGATATCTTCTGGTGGCTCACCTGAGGTTTTCAGTGACCTCCGGGGGTTCCTCTTAAACAGCGCCTCGTCCTCAGTGACCCCAGAAAAGGACACTCCCGGCTGCATCGTAGTCTTGCGGCAGAAAAATAAGATGGTGACATCAATCAGTCCATGGAAAGGTAAACATACGTCCATTACAACTGTTAAGTAATTATTGCAATTATTTCTCATTCAATCATGGATCATAATTGCTAGATGATGATAACAATAGTTATTGTTTTTTTTTTGTTTTTATAAATCAGTTAAGAAATCAATAAATCAATAAGATTGATGTTTTCACTTGGCCTTTTTATGATTTTGATGATTTTAGAAAAAAAGATACATTGCATGGCAATTCATTGCATGGCGTTCCTGCACAGGAAAAAAAAAAAAACTAAAGTAAATAGCCCTCACGGTTCATCAACCTGCCCTACTGCTTATTAAAAACGGTTTAGCGGCTCACTGCGGGGGCGTCTGCAGAGCTGCTCTGGGTGCCTGCTTTGACGGGGACGGGCAGGGTGGACGCGCAGGAGCCCACAGGACTGGACCTGGCCGTTGACCGGCCCTCCACCACCCCCTCCCTCCTGCGGGACAGGAGGCGAGATCAGGTCGGCGCTTATACACAGCAGCGGGAGCGTGGTACTGAAGTGTGTACTCTGCGGCCTTACCGTGGCAGGACAGGAGTCCCGCGGGAGGATTCTGTCTCGGTCCTGGCGCTGTTCAGGCTGGTCTTCTCCACCGACTCTGTGTCACTGCGCTGCTGCTGCTCCTGCTGCGGCTGTGGGGGTTTGGACACCTCAGCGGGGGGGCTGGGAATCAGAGAAACACCAGGTGTTCCGGGTGCAGCATCATTCCAACAGGTGAGGACTCCATCAGTGTCAGGGTGCTAGTGGTGTCCCGGCTAAATTCCTAACCTGGCTCCCTCAAACCAAATCTCTCAAATCTGCCTGTTTTCATTGTCTAAAAAAATCTCTCTCTCTCTCTCTCTCTCCACCTCAACAGCCATGGCTGTCATGAATCACCCAGGTGGGTGCCACACGTGGGCGGTGGCTGAGGCCAGTTTCTCCCTAATCAGGGTGAAGTGATTTAACTGTGAGAAAAGCACCATTTAAACACAAGAAATTATTATTATTTTTTTTTTTCAGGCAAGCATTTGTCACAGTTGTGAATGGAGTCAACTAAGTAAAGACACGTCATAGATGCTGCCTGATAAATTAGGGGGAACTAGCAGGTAAAGACCCATAATAGGAAATCTATTGCAACAGGATAAACCCCATGAGAGGTATCCTCTCGTTTTCGAGGGGGTCCCAAAAGCCAGCACTGGCACTGCCATAACAGCTGCTGTACATACTTATCATAATGCTACCTGCGTCTACCAGGTAAGGACTCAAGCGAGTGTCAGGTAAGGACTTGTCACAGTTGCCCCCCCCCCCACTTCCATCCCCAAATAAGGATCATAGTATTCTCACGGCTTCTCATTGGCCAGTTCCTTCAGGGTGAGGCGGGGCGCGGGGGGCGGCTGTATCGCCCTGGTCTGCAGGAGCCTCTCCCCAACAGTCTCCCTCTTCCTCACTGAAAGAGAGGAGCCCTCCGTTAGCCCTGCCGAGGCCAGGCTTCACCTCCACATGACTGGGACACGCAAGGTCGGGGGTTCTAATCCCGGTGTAGCCACAATAAGATCCGCACAGCCGTTGGGCCCTTGAGCAAGGCCCTTAACCCTGCATTGCTCCAGGGGAGGATTGCCTCCTGCTTAGTCTAATCAACTGTACGTCGGTCTGGATAAGAGCGTCTGCCAAATGCCATTAATGGAATGGAATGTAATGTACAATACTGTGCAAAAGTCTTAGGCACCTGTATAACACTCTGTACAGATAAGATTCTTTCAAAAATAATTCAATGAAAGGTCCTAAATAAACATACTATACATTTTACATTTTTTTACGTTTTAGTAATTTGGCAGAATAGTTAAAAACTATACAGTTCAATATTTTTTGTGAGCACCCTTCGGCGTTAAAACTGCATCACTTCTCTGAGATATAGAACTGCAGGACAGCGTTGGCTAAGACAATCAGCAGGGAGGTTGTTCCAATCATGTTGGAGAACTTGCTACAGTTCTTCTGCAGACTTTGGTTGGCTTCTTGCTTCTGATCGCAGACAGCCTTGATCCAAGTTTTTATGTAAAAAGCAGTCAATTGCTTACAGTAATATGTTACTTTTTTTAAATGAAATACAAAAATGTCTCAGTAAAATTAAATCTTTTGGAAAATGAATATTTGGACATTTCAAATGTGCTCTTTTATACTAACACACACTATATATATATATATATATATATATATATATATATATATATATATATATATATAAATATATATATATAATAAAGTCAAGGGTGCCTAAGACTTCTGCACAGTAATGTACACATGACTGGTCTCTTCCAGTGCTGGCTGTCCCGCTGGGCGATGCATCGTTTTCCATAGCGTCATCTGGGAATGGAAGGTTTCCATTGCGTTCCGGGAATGTCTCTTTTGGCAAGAGTGACCGCTCTGGTCAAGAGGTCAAGTGCAGTTTTCCAGCATAACACAACCACATAATTATGCTTGCGGAATGAGGAACAAAAAACAGGGGCTTAGAGAGACATGCAAAAAAGAAAAAAAGAAAAAGAAAGTTATCCAAGAAAAACAAAAGGCGTTAAAAGTAAAAAATAAAAAAAATTTTAAACTGCAGAAAATATAATGGTTTGGTTCACCAAGAACAAATTACATGCATGCACAGGCCGCCTTTTTCCCCATTAGTTGAGTTTTAAAAACACAGAATGTTTCTTTTTCTGCCTCCACTTCCTGTACCCACACTCTGGCCTCTTCCTCAAGGAGGACCTCACGATATCGTGCCCCGGGGAATCGGAGAAACGGTTAACCCTCTGGTCATAGAACCAGTCTCCAGTGCTCTTCTTCAGATCCCTGCAACGAGAGAACAGCACTAATGCATTACACCCTTTCAGGAGCAAGACCACAAACACTATGTGATGTGAACGATCTATAACTGAACCTTCTAATGTAAATGTAACAATCACTACTGGCAATCATCTATAAGGCTGTACTACAACACAGAAACTCACATTTCAAATGGTTAAAACACCATCTAACTGGTCAATGTTTACCTCATCTACCCTCGTAATGAACAAACACATTTTCTGTGACCCGCTACTCACTAATCCATTAGAAAATGGAATTAAAATGTATGCGTCAAAAACAACGGTTTCCACACGGTGTGTATAATAAGTTTAGTGTTCAATAGAGTGGTGTGAGTGACTGCAGAGTAGGTGTTTTGAACAAGTTGCGGTTTTTCTACGCATCTCATGATCCTTTTCAACCCGTCCCCTCCCATGGGACCTCGGGGAAAACAGTCATTTACATATTTTCACGATTCAAACTCATGGCACAAAACAGACCTAGAATAATTGGTTATTTCACATATTATATTTGGTTCATTTCAGACAAGTAGAATTCAGCAGCCGAGTTAAGTCCCAAATTGCTACAAAATTGCCTTCATATATAGACACAGAAATCTGGGTAATGAAATCAATTATGCTTCAAATATTCTAAATAACATATACTCTATGGCAGAGGTCACCAACCCTGGTCCTGGATAGCTACTGGGTCCGCTGGTTTTTGTTTTCACCTTAAAATCAGAACCCTGTTGAGAGCCAGGTAACCAGGTGACGTTAAGTGTGTAATCATCTGCTCGAGTTGATTAAGTGCAGAGTAACAGTGAAAACCAGCAGTAGCTCTCCAGGACCAGGGTTGGTGACCTCTGCTCTATGGATATGTAATTGTTATCATTGTGAATTTGGATGTTCCCGGCAGCACGCAGGGGGGTAGGAGGGTAGGGGGGGACTCACGCCTCTTTGGCGCACACGCTGCACACCCAGGCGCCGTTGGGGCGGACACCGCGGCAGTTCCGGCACACGCGGTGGTTGCAGGCGTGGCACTGGCCGGTGCCGGTTGCCAGGCGACCCAGCGGCTCCTGGCAGCGGCCGCAGCCCTGCCTGGCGTAGTTGCCGCTCACGCGCTTGACGCCCTTCCGTCTGATCTCCAGGAGCTCCGTCTTCAGCCTCCTGCGGCGGAGAGGGGAGACGGAGAGAGGCGGTTGGGTCTCCATGACGATGCGCCGTGGTGGTGGCGCGGGAGGGGCGCAGGGGGGGCGCAGGAGGGGCGCAGGAGGGGTGTGGGAGGGGGGGGAGGGGCGCACTCACCGAACGCGCTGCTCCTCGCACCGCCGGACCTCCTCGTCCCTCCGCAGCACCTCCATGATCAGCTCCCGCTCCGAGTCCGTCAGGAAGGACAGGGTGATCACCTCCACCGTCTGCAGCATCCTCGCCTTCTTCACCGGCCCTCCCTCCAGGAGAAAACCCCAACAGAAGATCTGTAACTCTCCCCCCTCCAATTAATAAATTAATCAGTGTACCTTTAAAATCCCCACAAAATACAACGGACATAAAATGAATTCTGAAAATCAGTGACAGTACAAAAGAAATGCTGAATGAGTACATTGGATTTGTGACGTGTGGCCTGGGTGGCTCTGTGTCCCCTCTCTCTCCTCCATCTTACGTTCTACACAGAACACTTTGAGCGCAGCAGACTTCCTTTACAGCCGGCAAAACTCATTAGAGAGCCCCGAGCACGGTCCTTCCTCCGCAAACAGCGAGAGATTAAAACTAATAAATCAGCGAGCTGTCTTGTAAATAAGCGCTTTAATATCTGACGGTGGCTTCGCCTGTGGTCATCATAAAGGGGATTGGTACTGTAGCCGAGGGCAGAATTTTTATCTGAGTCAAGAGCAAACACTATAATGTCCGGCCCACAACTGAGTCAGAGTGGACAGCAATAAGGAAGAGTGCCCACAAGTGGACCTAAAAAAAAAATAACAACAAAGTATTTAAAGCAACACACCATACGGTTAATTTATACAGGCACTGTTAATGTTTAATCAAGGGGGGGCGGAAGCTTGCACAAAACAATGGTAAATAAGCCAGGCGAAAATGGTACGCCACAGCCGGATGTGGAGTGTGGAGATGGCGTGTGTACAAACAGTGAGGTGTCCCCACTGCGACAGGGGAGACAGGGATGACACAACGACTCGCCACGGAACGGATGACCTTTCCCGTTTCCTCCCGCTCGCCCTCCCGCCTGCCACAGCCGCCCGGCTGGGTCCCGCTAATTAACGCCGCGGCGGTTGACAGGCGTTGACGCGGGGACCTCCAGCCAGCGGAGAGCCGTCTAACATAGAGGCCCACGCCCCCGTCTGCGGAAAGGCCCTGCAGACTAGAGCCGTCCCCCGCCTTCACAAGCGACAAGCACATTTCACATCTGGGACACATGGCCGAGCAGGGGTGCAGGAGGAACTCAAACTCACCTGCTGCAGTTAGGGCAGACACAGATATGGCTCCCCAGTAAATGGTAAAACTCCTTACAAATGGATGGTTGTCAAATGCCTGGCCTAATGCAACTGCTCGACTGTGTGATGCTTGCTCTGGCACTGCCAGGCACAGAGCCAAGGGTCCACTTTATAAACGATGACTAACTCTGACCAGGATCCCAGAGCCATTTCTCACCGCAGAAGGAAAAACAAAGTTGGTGACATTTTCTGTCTGGTTAAAAGATCGTTGAAATGGAATTGGGAGTGGAAAAACAAAACATATTCCATCATCATATGACATATCATTGCGTTCCAACCCTTTAATGACAAGAGGGTGGAGTTCCTTGGGAACCCATTAAATAACTTCATGTTGTTGTCAGGCCTTTTTGTTGACACAGGGACACCTTTAACGTACAAAGCACAACCTCATTATCATCTCGTCAACGGTCAACATAATACACTACAAAAAACTAAAAGAAAATATAAGAGCACTGCAAAAAAGGTATGCTATGAATGATATATCCTGAGAATGAGAAACTGTTTTCATATTGTAGTCGAAAGACCAAAAGCTTCGTTGTTATAATTCCCGTGCACACACAATTGCAAATTCATATCCTAAGCAAATCCTTACAGAATGCCAAAAAAATGAGCCATAGGAATCAGCCTTACTTTGTTTATTGAAAAAGTATCCAGTCGGCTATGATGAAGGAGAGCCTCCTTCTCATAATCATATACCATGGGTAGTACAATTAAGTAGGCCTATACGATAACACACGCTGGAATATGTGCGCTTATACAACATCACAACCGGGACAGAGATGTTGGCAGCCAGCAGAACAGGGATGCCATCTTTATCAATAAGAGTAATTACATCAGGGAATAAGAGGATGCAGCAAGTTTCCTTTAATATAAATGTGCAGTGCTTGGAATATGCAATAAATCATACAGCAAAGAAAATCCAACCTCTTCCTTTGTAAATAATATTAATGTGCTCATACGAGCCATATAGGTTACTAACTTAGCAACAATGTGTCACAGTAAATATTTTTTTGCATTGCGGTTGGTTTGTACAGCTTAGAATAAAACACACAGAAATACATGCGTTTCTAAATAACCCAACTATGTTTAAAGGTCTTGACAAAACTGGTATGTCTTTACAACCATCAATCTATATGAGATTGTACTGAGCACAGTTCAAGTAAAACAGTAAAGTCTACTAGAATGATTCGAAGTCGTTAGCACCGACGCAACTATAAACTTCCCAGACCTAGCCTACACAACGGGTTCTCCTTCAACTATATAAATATTTGAACAGATAGCGGACAACGGCTAACAACAACGTGATTAGGTTTTTATTATTTTGCCGGGCCACGTTAAATGCACATAAAAACCATTTACAAGAAATTCTGACATTTATTAGCAGTCTACAAACGTCGCCCACATTACGATAACAGATCTAGCCCATTACTGGAATTTACGGGAAAAGATCAAAACAAGAATTCCCAGGGGCGACATAGTTCAAAAGAAAAAGAATGTAGTTCGCCTTGTTACTAGTTACCGCCGGACTTTTGTCAATTGTTATAAAACTACAAATGCAACAAATGGAATAGTATTTCATTTACATTCTTGTAGTATACCCAACAACAAAAAAAACAGGAAAGACAAAGAAAGTCACTTGCGTTTTCATTACCGTAAAATGCACCAGTTGTCCGTAGTCCAAAGGTCTTTCTCTCCTTCTGCGCTTCCTGCCGAATGAGTCGGTTGACTTTTAGCTATGCCAAGAAACCCCCTTATCCCGGAAGATATGGGAACTTTTGTGAGACTGCAGGACGAAGTCATAGAACCAGCAGCGCTTCCAGACGCAGGTGCACACTCCTCTACTTTCCTTTCACAAAAACTTGGAAACTTGGAACGTCTCTATCCACCATGATGTTGCTTCCACTGTCTTCGTCATCATAGTCACGCAGTCGGCAGCGATTTCATTGTGCATGAATAATAAATACTCCAACTCTTACATGCAACTTCACCGCATCTCTGACTGAAGCCATTTTATTTTTTATTTTGTAAAAGGTTGCCTATGTGCAATCACAATCCTGGTGATAGAACACACACACAATACAAAAAAAAAAACTGCGCACCTGTATAAAAGGCACATTTTCACTTCATACATTCAACCCATTCATTTCATCAGGCATTGTTAAAAAAAAAAAAAAAAACATAATTAAAAAAATTTTCATTCATTTTACTATACAGCAGAACGTCACATTGGCTGCCAGTAAAAAAGATTACCCAAAGCCTACCCAAAGTTAATGCACGATAAGTTGTTTACCCATTACATTGCCTCAACTCAATCAATTTGAACTGAAGAAAAAAATCCCAGGGCACAATTGACTATATTAAATGGTTGCAGGCAACCAGTAACCAGAAGACATTAACAATGTTATCACAAGGTATTTCGTTAATATTTAACTTGGAACAACAGCTAGTCCCTCAATTAGTGTTTCACTTCTTTTTTCAAATGGTATTTAGCTGATGCTTTTTTTTTTTACCAAAGTAACTTACAGTTGATTAGACTAAGCAGGAGACAATCCCCCCTGGAGCAATGCCGGTTCAAAGGCCTTTCTCAAGGGCCCAACAGCTGGCTACAGCCCACGCCTTCTTAGAAACCTCTTAGAAGTTAGAAGGGATTTGGGATCACTTTTTTGGGACCTTTGAAACACACAAACTTAGTTTCTAGTGCTTTCTGTGTGCACTGGCGGGCACGTACACCTCAGAGGGGTCTGCACTCCAAGTCCAGGACCAAGTGATGGATGTGAGGTGCGTATGATTTCACATGCTCTACGTGCTGGACGCTGGTCCTCCAGGGTCTCCCAGAGATGTCAGACAGCACACGGGCGATGACGGCAGCCGTGTCCTCAGCCCACCCCTTCCACACGTCCCTCTGTGTGTCACCAGTCCCCTGGGGGGGCGCTGACCCCGCGCCTGCCCCCGGCTCCCCTCCTGGGCGACCTGTGAGCGGGGCGAAAGGAGTAGGACCCGCGGGGGGGCCAGACGAGGACACGTTCTGGTGAAGGTGCAGGACGCCGCCGGTGTTCTGCTTCAGGAGCCGGCACGCCACGGGCCAGCCCTCCCTGGAGCTGGGGATCAGGCCCAAATTCACCCGGTCGGCCAGGTCGCACAGAGGGAGCTGATGAGAACGGCCCAAAGAAAAATGGTCACGCTGGGGCCAGCAGGCCAGTCTGCTTCTCGAAGTGCCCCGTTTCTTGATTGTATTTTTCAAATTCAAATCCATTGTTTGATTCTATGGTTTCATCAATGATTAAAAGTCTAAGCCTGAATATTCATTTATATGCCTACATCACCTTTTCACTGGTATTTATTAAGTAATCCAACTTGGGGGTTGGATGGAGAAAATACCCAACAATATCCCTAGAAACTCCAGGACCAGGACTGCCAACCAGAAGTATTCAGCACATCATGCATTGAAAGGTGGAAATATGTGGTCACAATCATCCAGGATAAAGAGCTAACCAACTTCAAGGACCATTACACATCAGCTAGCTCTCTTAAGCTGCTTTCACATGATCAGCATCAAGCTCTATGTTCAACGCCAAGTAAGGTGTTGACTACACATGAGAAGAATCGAGTGCCGCCCGTTGTTACCATCCATCCAGGAAGCTGTTAGTGAATTAAACTGGAACATGCCACAACAATATGTGATAGTAGTAGGTTGTCTGTGGTTATAAAAGGCTAAATTGTGTACTTGCTTTGTGAAAACAATAATATTGAGCTGCCATGTCGGGCTTCAATGCTCCCGCCGTAAGGAATTTAATGACTTCACGCTGTGTCGAGCATTTTTGACGCCGATCGCGTGAAAGCAGCTTTACTCGACCGTCACAGGTTGGATCATTGGCGATTTTGCAGTGCAAACACCCGGACCTTTGTTCGGTGCATCACACTGCGCCTTACCCGTCTGCTGTCGCCCTCATGCACCGTGCAGCGTTCAGACACCCCGTTCAGCTCCAGGTTTCGTTTTAGGGCGCTCAGCGCATGGGGGCTCCATTCACAGGCGTGGACGTGGGCGGCCCCTGCGTGTACCAAGTACGGGAGGGTGAAGTAGCCGATGCCTACAGGGGAGAGAGAGCAGCGGAGCTTATTTTTAATGCCAAACGGGCACCGTGGTGGGAAAGCCAAAGCACATTTCGAATTTTTAAAATACAGCAGAGCTCTCGAGCTCCAGTCCTCCACATTTTTGCAGTTACTCTACATTTAGCAGCCAAATTAGAACTTGGAAAGAAGGTACGTATTTTAATTTAGCACAAGTGCTAAAATGTTACAAAAAACCAGCAGATAGTGAAGCCTTCCTGGACTTCAGTTTGAAAACCCTGGTGTTAATAAGCAACACACCCAGTAATATGACTGTTATTATTATAATTATAATTATTATTAATTTTATTTTTTTTACCAGCATACAAGTCCACTACAGTCTCCCCGGTACAATCGAACGAGGCGATCCTAAGCTTCTCTGTGATGTTTCCACTGGAGAACATGCACTTGGTCACATCAAACTCGTACCTGTAATCCAGGAATAGAGGTGCCTTGAGCACACAGATCCTCTCAAACACCACACATTTGACATGAGACTCATTCTTTTTTTGATTTGTTCTCAATTTACACCGTTTTTGAATATTCAGATTGTGACTAGAATTTAGTTTGGTCATATAATGGTTATATCATTGACATGAACATACTCTCTCCACATTAAAATGCATTGTGACCAGTACATTTATTTATTTGTATTTAGGTGGGAGTAGTACCCTTTTTTAGGCACTACTAATCTGCTAATCTGCTTTGTCTCGAAAGGAAATTCCAAATATTGCAATATATTTTAGGTCTTGCTGTAGAAGTATTGTTCTCGATGACAGTTAACTGCTTTCAAAATAGTTGTGATCTAAAAAATAATAAATAAATAAATAAAAAAAAAAAAAGAGGGAAACTTCTGGCAAGAATAAATCAATAAGGCCACATTAGATTAACTCAATCAAAACTTCCAGGGGATATTAAAGGCTTGGGTTTCTGGGTAATCCGAGTCACCTTCATTAGATTACAAGTAGCATACAGGCTCTGATGTGCATCAGCATTGATTTTATTTTCAATTTTTGACTGTGTTCTCTAATAAATGCATTCAGCCATCCTATATCACATTTCCTGCAAGCAGAGTAAGCCTGCAATGTGCACTGAGTGTACTAAAATTTTCTATATATAACAGGTGCTTTGAAAGTTACAAGTATTTAGTTTGAATTAAAAAAAAATTTTTTCACAGAATGATAAAAATAATAATTTCCATAAACTGTTAACCTGATCCTGTTGTCCACGTGCGTTACAATGCTGTCCTCTCCCAATAACATTGTGACCACAGGGGTCCTGAATTCATCACTGGAGACCCTGCCGATTTGTGCCAGCCTGCTACACCCCAGTCCACGAGCAACTGCTTGCCACAGCTCCGTGCCTGAAATTGATCGGTGTGGGTTAACACAGGTGGGGCAGTTTTGAAAAAGAGAAAAAACAATCCTGGGTTATACAACATCAAATAAATTAAACATTTGCCATGCCAAGCTCTATAAAACTCTTGTAAAATCATTGACTTGGTTTACACTTGGTGCGGCAGCAAAAACCCTGATATGAGCCGATAGTGTACAGAGCGTACGGAGTGAGCTTGTGGTGGTTCACAGTAGTTATTCTGAAGGAAATGCACAGAACTCTCAGTGTTGTGTGGGTATGGAGCACGCTTCACCAAACCCATTACGAACCCCAACGTCAGATTGTTTCAAGAGAGCAGCCATTGACTGCCTCATGCAGCCAGTTCACAGGATGATACAGATTTTGATATTTCAAAATAATTTACAGTTAGGAATTTTCAGACCCTCTTATATACAAATACATCAATCTGCCTCTTCATGTTGGTTTAAATGGTTTCATTATGTAAAAAAAAAAAAAAAGCTCACAGGCAAAGGAGCCAATCCCATTCCCAGCAAAAAAAACAACTCCGTGAGCCAAGATGTCTTTATGGATGTCTTATATGATTTATAGAAAACCAAGACCAGCTGCCCAGTACCAGAACCCTGTATCCCTGGTGTAAAATGCGCTATGAACAGCATTTTTGAGCTCTGCCCTCTCTCACCCATGCTCTCCCAGACAAGCCGTGAGAAGCAGCCCTCCCCAACTAGGACCAAGTCTCCATGACGCTGCCAGCTGTGGGGAATATCCTCCCGTAACTCTTCACTCCATCTCTCCCCGCGTGACACCAGCAGCTCCCGCAAGGTCTTCACCAGCTTGTCATTTTCCGACATCACTCTCTCCCTCTTGGAGAGGGTTGGGGTCTGCTGACAAAAAAAAATATATATATATATATGTTTTACATTTTTTTGCATTACATGTTATTTGGCTGACGCTTTCATCCAAAGCGACTTACAGTTGATTAGTTTAAGCAGGGGGCAACCCCCCTGGAGCAATGTGGGGTTAAGGGGCCTTGCTCAAGGGCCCAACAGCTGTGCAGATCTTATCGTGGCTACACTGGGGATCAAACCACAGACCTTGCGGGTCCCAATCATGTACATTAACCACTACGCTACAGGCTGCCCGTATTTTGTGTTGTTTTAGGCATATACTTATCCAGAGTTTACACAGCTTATCTACACTCTTCACATAAAATCCATTTACACAGAATTTACTGGAGCAATTCATTTTAAGAACCATGCAAAGGTTACATGACAGTGCCCCACCAGGGAATCAAACCTGAGCTACCTTACAGTAGCTGGTGCTGATGATCCCACACCATCTTACAACCTTACAGCATGCACACAAACTGCATGGACAACAGTCGGCTAAGTGAGTCATCCCTAAATCCAGGGGTGCTTTTAGTACAGTACCTGGATATAAACAAGGGAGATGGGACTCCCGGGGCTCACGGTCAACTGGAGAGTGCGCAGATCAAGCTCTGGTAAGCAGTTTGGCACTAAGGGCAAGGCGACCATGCCATCAGAACACCTCTGCACACGGTACCTAGGTTGCCAAACGCCTTGCGCCTCCAAATGTTCCCTGTGGGACCACACAAAACAATAAATAGGACCATTTGATTTCGGTTAATGCATAGGGTAATAGTGCAAGTTGTTCACTAGAGTGGAGACAATGCTTTAATACGTGTTAATTTCTGTGCTGCACCAATAAGGAAACTGATGACATATTCCAATTAGGCTATACACCCCCTTGTGTACGCTTAGAACCAAAGCAGCTTTGCAGTCAGCGTTCTTGCAATAGCAACGAAGTATCTTATTTAAATACGACGAGCTCCCGCAGAATCGAAAAGCCAGCTAATGACTGGTGAAACCGGTGACAACTGCTCTCTGTGACAGAGAACACGGAAGATCGCAGATAATTAACACGACAACCTTAACTGAATACCTAGTTTTAAATTCCGTAGCCACAATCTTTGGAAACGGCGGAAGGAGCTAACCTGTATCTTTGTGCAAGACGTCGCTCTACTCTCAGGGCGGGGACTGAATTCATTTTCCCAATGTGAAAGATCAAAGAACCACCAAGTAAATAAATACAATCAAGCTAACGTTAGCCAGTTATTTAAATGCGCTGTCCCATGACTAACGTAACGTAACGTCTTCTGTCACATCGACTTGGTACTTAGCCAGATTACCATTTCGAAGACTACAGACAAATTTAAATATAATCATTGAATAATCTATCCAAATTAGTAAAAATGCCCCAGTGGTACGTCTGTCGTTTCGTAAAATTAATTATAATTTAATAATAAAATAGGCAAAATTACAGACACAGTGCAACTATAATTTATATCTGATTCACAGAAAACGAATACATTAGATGTACGAGTGTTTCATATTCATATTGCTTTGGCGAGCGAAACTGAGAGCTAGCTAGTTAAGTACAACCTTCATACAGAGCTGTTACCAGAATAATAATAAACCAAGTTGCAAGTTAACACAATCTACTCTTCTCGAGTTTCTCTCCGGAGTATTTTGAATGTCGGACAAGGTTTGAACTAAAAAACTTTATGTGTAGTAAGGGTTCTAGTTGCAGGATTGGATTGAGCTATTGGTATGGTATGAAATGAAGCCCAGTTTGAGGATTTTAGTGTATCGCAAGAGTTAAAAAATATTGCCGCTTGCACACACTCTTTTTAGTTTCAAATTTAATTTGCATGATAAACCACCACATGTGTGGTAATAACATTTAATGCTCGCTGTGTGGAGCCAGATAGCAAGTTTAAAATGCTTGCTCGTGTAGCCCTTTGCTTTTTCCATTGTGGTAAGCAAAGTTACAATATTTTCAGTATTACCGGGATTTGGCTAGATATGGAGATGCGATAATATGTATATATTTTTCATTCCTAATCCATTTTAAAATGGGCAACAGATCTACGATTAGTTTGTAAACTAGGCCGTGTGAAATTTTCCAGCTGAACCACATTCAATCTTTAATCCATTTATACATATCAAACGATAGAGGCAGAGGTTCTGCAAGCCTATTGAGGAGTAATTGGAGACCATCCCCTCAGATTGACAACCAGCCCAGTTTTGGCAGCATTTTTCTGATGCAGCAGTGTATAAATCAACAACAGTTTTTTTTCAACAACCCTTTTGATTTTAATACATCACGCACAAATAGGAATATCCTCCCGTAACTCTTCACTCCATCTCTCCCCGCGTGACACCAGCAGCTCCCGCAAGGTCTTCACCAGCTTGTCATTTTCCGACATCACTCTCTCCCTCTTGGAGAGGGTTGGGGTCTGTTGACAAAAAATATATATATATATGTTTTACATTTTTTTGCATTATTTGGGCAACACATCTACGATTAGTTTGTAAACTAGGCCACAAATTTGCACCATCCAAATTAAAGCCACTTTGGCAAAAATGTTAGCGATAAATAATGATTTTGTGCTAGCGGCTTGAGCCTGCTTTGTAGCTCCCTGCTGTGTGAGAGAATAAATACAAAATTTACATAGTGTAATGCAGGCATGCTGAGAATAATGTGTTGGATCTCTAGTGGATTGTGTGACGTATAGCTGCAGTATGCAACAGTGCTCTGTTCAATCAAAAATGGTATTCACTTTATTTGTATAACTTCCTGGAGGTATTCAATTTACTGAGTGCCACAGCATAAAAGTGTAACATAAACTAATCCCATATTCTAGTGTAGGTGAAGTGTAACACTTCTAAATAAAGCCATAGATTATTATTTTCACATAAATATTTTACTTATTTGGATTCTAGTTTTGCTCCGACTGTGACAAAGACCCTGAATTTCGAGAGGGAATATACTATATTACTTATCCATTTTGAATGCAAAAACAACCGCACGACTGGTCATGCATATCTCATGTTCCTGTAGAGGGAGACATCTCCCTGGAGGAGAAATAGCCCTCACGCTATTGTTCTCCCATTTTCACAATTATGAATAAGTAATTATAGCTAAAAATGTTATCAGCTAAAGACAATAATATAGCTTAAATGACTAGTGAATCCAAATGTTTGTACTGTACATCATTTAATGTTAGGATAAGGCATGTCTATATTATGTAATGACAAAATGTAATTTCTTTTATTTACTATTTGTGAATTATTTTTATTTTTTTATTTTTTTTGGAATGATTAGCCTATGGGATCTCAGCTACATGGCCCAAGTTCTTATTGCATTTCATTACATGTTTGCACGTTATATAATTTTTTCCCCACGTCGATCAGTTGACCCTCGACCAAAATGCATGGGGGGGGCAGAGCTGCATGACGTCTGTCCCCTTGGGCTTCTCCCCTTCATCTCAGGTGATATCTAGCGGGAGATTGTGATTCCGAGCGCGAGCGGGATGGAAGTAGAGGCGGGAACAATGAAGCTGCGGTTTTGCAGCTCGGCCTTGGCATGTTCAGGCAGGTCATAAATTACCAATGGCACGCCAGTGTGGATTTAAATAGAAAGAATCCCCCGTGATGATGCGGAGTGGCTCCGGCTCCACGCGCCTCTCGCCCGCCTCTCCTGCCCAGCCCTTTCCGGAAGGAGAGACAGTCATTCGCTTTTTTTTTTTTCCACCCCCCCTTTCCCACTATTATCGTCTCGCCAGTAGGGATGGTTCCTGTGGATGCGTTTCAGCCTAGGCAGAGCTGCTTTCCGCAGCACTTTGTGTTGATTTCAATCAGGCTGCGTGGGCTGATGATGCAAAAAGGGCAGTGGGAATCTTTCGGTGACGGTTAAAGTGAAATGAAGGAGTGAAAAGGTTGATTAAACTCATGAGCCCTGTTGCCTTACAGTATGTGGAGCGGGGTGTACACATAGGACTTATGTACTCACAGTGGTATCCCAGCATTTTTTTTCTTTTTTGGTAAAATTAATCACTAAGACATGCCATCTTTGTGGTGTGACCTTCCTTTTGACATTGGATCTCCAGGCTGCATTCCAAGGGGAGGGGGGGATGTCTGTGCTCTCCTTTGCCAAAGTGACATGTTTGTCCAGATCCCTAATGGGTGTTTATGAATAATTAATTTTCCGATAGAAATGGCAAATTCTGTTGGACATAGGCCACTGTCTCATGCCAACGCACAGGGGTTTCAGTGGATGGTTTTGTTGTTGAAGTTTTGGTGGGATTGATTTTTCGCTGAGTGATCTGCTATAATAATAATAATAATAATAATAATAATAATAATAATATAGAATCATGTATAAAATACAGAAGTCAATCTTGAGGGTGGCTCATGGTTTTAGTGCAAACTAAAGCTACCATTAATTCTCTGTGGTATTTTAATGTGGCACTCACATTTGTTACGGCATGCATGGTTTTGGGTAAAATTGTTTGTTGCAATTCTATTTGTTGCTGTGCCACGAATGTCATGGGATTATGTGGCCGTGCGATTAAAGACGGATTATGGTTTAATGCTGCCAGTGAAATAGCAGAAGCTAGTCGTATGTATGCTAGTCGTCTATTCGTTTTGCCATGCGGAGAGTTCTAGTTTCTTTCAAGATTCGAAATTTGCAGGGGGGAATGAAGGGATATATGACGTAATTTAACACATTTGTTGTCCTATCATACACAAACGCTTGTGTCATTTGCCATTGTTGTCATATGATATAATTTTCTCACTGCACCCTTGGCGGTATTATGAATTATACTCAATTACCTTTTAATTTCCTTAAAGTATTTCCAAGGGCACCGTAGAATTTATCCATAAATTTCTTTGCTCTATTGTTCATTTTCGCTCCAGTAACAGTAACTGTCGCTTTAAGACGGGACATTTCAATCTTAGGCGTGTTTCCTGCTCTCATTGATTAGAAATGAGCCAGGCTAGTGCCCTTCGGGAGAAGTCGAGTCGTCAGTGGAAGCTAAGTATTCTTAGCAATTTGTCGCTGTTTTCAGGACCTTTCGGCAATCGCAAAACTCTGATACCGTTTAGTCACATATGAATGTGAATTACTTTGTGTTGAATTAGAATTATTATGAACAGTTTAATGCAATAGCAGTGATGTCAACCAGCCAGGGTCTCGGATGCGCCTGTCAAGCGTTATGGATTTTTTTCTAAAGGGTCGAAATGATCTGCTAAGCACTTGGATAAAATTGAAGCAGGACATTTGCTGTGGCATTTTGAAAGCTGGTTGTTTTTTTCTTGGAACGGAAATTATTTGGACAAAGGATGGTAATGTTGCGTTGAAAAGAGGAAAACTTCGCTTGTTTGGAAAATCTGGACTCAAATCATTGTTTTGAATTCGGGACCGAGAGATGAAACCGCTGCTCTAGCCCATTATTACCTGTTTCAATATCGAAAATATCTTGTATCATAAGTGACCAAAGACGCCCCTTTTAAACGATGAAGTATGCTGATGTATTGATACATTGAATTGTTTAAGACGGGGTGACAACATAATATTGTGAAAGCAACACATACGATGGCTTGTAAATAAGGACATGTTTTACTTCTCAGCTAATGTAAATGTGTATACGTCTGCACTGTATTGCCAGTTCCTAAAGATTTTTGAAGCAATACGATCTGGCACAGATTTTGATAGCCATGTAGTCCGTTTAGCCGGGTGTAATAGGCTACAGCCCAATACGGGAGAGGAATGACCACGCTCTCTGACTTGCAACTTAGATATTTTGGATTTCAGAAACCCACGGAACTGGAGTGACCGGCCTTCGTTGTGAAAACATTCTCAGTTTGAATTATATTATAAAACTTCAAAATGTCGGCGGTAATGGTGACCAAGAAGGTCACCCGAAAATGGGAAAAGCTCCCGGGCAAGAACACTTTCTGCTGTGATGGACGCGTGATGATGGCAAGACAGAAAGGCGTGTTTTACCTAACCTTATTTCTCATCCTGGGGACCTGCTCCTTGTTCTTTGCATTCGAGTAAGTACTACACACCCTTCGGCATTGCGCACTGGGATTTAAACGGGGTAGCCTTATGAAATGGCACTAAACACATCTTTGTGTCATACTTGGGGCGTTTTCACTACCTTGTTACCAGTGCAAATTCTTAATGTTGAACGCCCACGCCGGCTTCCCCTGTCTGTGATTTTCATGAAATGCAGTAGGCAACACTGCACGCTGTGCATTAGCTACGTACGAGCAGGTGTTTGTCTATAATGGAGAGATTTAATGTCCACAGCTACGGGCCTAAAACGCATTAGCCTACAGTACTTGTTCTACTCAAAACTGCAACGCATCAATTGTTTGTTTTGTGGTGAAAATACACGAAGTATACCCGGAAGTGCACATTAAGACGCCGCCGCCGCCCCCTTTAACCCACCTCAACCACCACAACTGTGGTCAATATAGATTCTAGAATTCAGATCTGCTCTCCTTAATTCCGGCGTTCAACGAAGAATTTGTAGAAAGGGACTGAGCACCCGCATGGGATTAGGGTTAATGGTGGAGTTTTGAGTCTCGAAGACTGTAGAATCTATTGAGTGTCCAATCAAGAGATGTTTATGGTGCATAATACGACACATGGAAGCGTGTGCTGTTTCAGCAGTTTCCTGGTCCACTTCCCGTGGCTTCATGGGAGCATAAATTTAACTTGCACATCAAACTTAAGTGTTGCGGTTAAAAGGCAGCCATAAGTGGCCTGCTGGGTTGGATGGCAGGCTTGCTTGTGTGCTGTGAGTGGAGGTGTTCGAACTGATGATTCTGCTATTTCTGCTGACCTGATGGGCTGGACTTTTCTGCTGAATGGCTGAGAGGACCGCAGGGACTGGGATGCAATCAATCCGTGTATCTTTGGTGGGTGGGGGGGGTGGGTTCTGACAGAACCCTACTATGTGAAGAGTGCAGTGATGGCTGTTATATGGGCAAAAGTATGAGTGTGCTCTTTACAGCTGTTTCAATGTGGCATGGACTGTGCTGTGCTTAATAGACCCTGCCCAGAAACAAACAACACACACACGCGCACACACACACACACACACACAAACATACACGAATGCAGGAAGGCACAAAGATACACACACACACACACACACACATACATTCTGTGTCACACACAGTTATTATCAAGGGTGAACAAAATTAGATCAAAAGCAGGGTTTGTACTTGGTGAGGGCGTCTTCCATTGTCTGACGCATAGAAGTGCGTTGCCTTACTCATCTGTAATCATCGATGGCAGTTTGTATGCTGTAAGATTTCCCAATACTGACATCACCCTCCACGTCACATAACATATTCTCACATTACAGGAACTTGCTATTTCTTGCTTTGTAGATAAACGTTACTATGCTACAATTCAGTTTTCAGTTCTCTTGGTGGACAGGGCTGTTATGTTTTTGACCTGTTACATGTATCTGTCCAGAGATCTTTTATTTAAATGTATTTTTACTGAAAAACAACTGAAAATGCCTTTGCCGTCTCTCTTTGGATTCATGTCAGAAATGGGTGTGGGATATTCGTACGTACAATAACGGACAATAAAATGTGCACTTTATTGTACGTCGTTCTGTATTAGAGTGTCTGCTGACTGTAATTTAATGCAATGTAATGTGTCCAGATTTACCTTGTTGTAAAGTCATGGCTCCTGCCAGTACCCCGTGACACCCTGTGATTGGCAGCGGTTCAGTGCCAATGTAATTGATTGGCTGTGGTTCACCACGTCTCTGTTCATTGGCTGTCCGGAGCAGTGACTCTGTTCTCCCTTTCCATTCGCCCTCACGGTGCCACTGCCAGTGACGTTTCTCCGTCGCCGAGTAGAAATGGGCCATCGGTTGCCAGGCTTGGGGCCACGCTGAGGGAGATCTAAAGCCCAGGAGCAGCCTGAGAGATTGTTAGTCAATCACTGATAATTGTGCCACCCTGGGGCGGGGGTGGGGGGGGGGGGGGGTGATGAAACTGGTATCGTTCAGTTTTGATCCATCTCATCCGCAGTGCAATGGCACATTGTCTGGAGGGCCGATGCACCATGGACCCAAGTTGCCTGAGTTCTCTCTGAGCTTCCGTGAAGGCTGATATTACCCCTGACCAGAGAGCTGAAAATGTGCGGTGATTTCAGTAGCGCTTTTCGGATTATGTGCACGCTCTGGCCCCCGCCGGATAAAATTGCACATTCCACAATAAATGTCTGGATGAAAGCACGGTATTAAATTCTCAGTGCATAATCTGCATGTAAGGCAGGAGTCAGTCTGGTGTCACAGAGGGAATGGAAATCCGCCATCTGTCATTTCAACAAAGGCCACGAGCTCGTTTGTTGCTCCCGGTTGGAATACGGTGTTCGTACAGTTTTGTACGAAAGGGACCCGTTCCTGCCTCGCGCACAAAGAGTAGGGCAAAGATTGGGAAATGGCTTCGTGTGGAATTGTGCTCCCCTGACCCCCGTGGGAGCTCGATCATACTCCGGTGTGGCCTGTTTGCGCTGCCTCGTCGGAGAATACGGCCGGCCAGGAAAGCTGAATAATTCTCAGAGCCCGACTCCCGACAACTTGTGGCTAATCGTCTTAGGGAGGGATCACACCGCATTAAAATCTCACAAAGATCCCTCTTTATATCGTGTAATTGAGTTGGTTTTCATCATCATCCGTGAAGGGAGAACTGGGGATTCACAGTATTTGTGTGTCTGCGTTGTACGTTTTGTTGGGGGGGGGGGATATTCTGTGAGTAAATGGAGCAGGGAGGCAGCGTCCTTTCCGGGGCGGTTGGGCTCAGTCCAATAGCAGACGGGCAGACATTTTATCACCGGTCATTAGCGAGAGGCAGCAGGTCAACGCCAACCGAGGGGGGTCACAGTTTATTAGCGGTAAATGGGGGGAATAAGCAATGCTGTCTGTGAGAAGCAGCCATGTTGGAGGACCACCGGCTGCTCAAAGGTAGGATGGTTGGAGCTATCAAAAGGGGAGCTTTCCATTTTATTTATTCAAACAGATAGCTTCAGTGGTACATATGGCTTTTAATGATACTAGACATTGAGGACACTAGAAAAAACATAGGGGAAACATTTAGGCATTTAGCAGGTGCTCATAACTAGAGCGATAGGCATACATTTTTGCCTTTTTAAAACTAATTAGCCTCTTTTTTTAACCCCTTTGTTGTCCTTTCTGACTTTTGTTCATTTTATAACCGTACTGCCCCAGTGCTGTATCCATTATTCCGACACATCCACTGCCACAGAGGTGACGTTTGCCTGTGTGTCCCACCCTGATCTGTCCCACAGTAGAGGCAGCACACTGGTGATTTCATAGAAGAACCCTGTTTAGTTCAAGGGGTCTTAGTCAGGTAAAATGGTTCTTTGTCCGGGAGATTTCACACGTCACACCTAGGGTATAGGGTTCCGCACAGAACTGAAAGCGGGTTCCTCGACAGTATGTGTATTTGTGCTTTTGACTTGTGTATTTGACTGGGGTTGTGTGTGCTGATATGTTGCGGTTGTGCTTGTGTGTATAGTGATGCCGCAGCTACTTGCCTGTCCGTAGGATGAGGATGTTTGTGTTTGGTTTGAGGCTGATGGGGAGTACAGGGCAGCAGGCGCACCACTGACTGTCTCCTGCTCCTAATATGACCTGTGTGTGCGGAGGTCAGGGGACAGGAGATGTGTGAGTGTGGGTCAAGGTGATCCAATAACCTGGCCAGAGATCCAGCCCTGGGGCCATTATCCTGTTGGTGATGAGATGGATTCAGGGCCTCTAACCATTGTTCCCGGAATTGACAGAGATGCATTTTTATTTGTCCAAACTCACAACTCACACTAGCCTTTATTTAATTGTTGTTTCTTTTTTATTCGGGAGAGTTGTTAAAAAAAAAAAAAAAAAAAAAAATCACCCTCCATTTTTCCTCTTCTAAAGCAGACCCCCGCCCCCCCCCCCCCCCCACCAGCACCACTCTCGCACATTTGATTGAGTGGATTGCTGCACTGTACTCTGCCAGGCCCGGTAGGTGGTGGCATTGCGGGACTGAATCCCCCCCGCCCCACCTTGTCCACACCCCCCCACCCTCCCCACCCCCCAAATCACCCCCCCCCCCCCCCCCACCACCACCGCCAATGTCACATTCCGTACATGCCGGGGGATGTATTACTGCTGTGGCTCATCCCTAATAGGCTGATCCAGACACCAGCAGCCTGTGAGCCGGTGCACGCTACCTCTCTCTCTCTCTCTCTCTCTCTCTCTCTCTCCAGGCCTCATGCTCCAATCCATTTGACAAAAAGCAGTGGCGGATTGGATTGCTGTTACGGGCTCTTAATTGATTTTGAGCTGTGCGATTTCCCCCTCGCCTTGCCTTCCTCCACCCGCCCACCCCTCGAGGACAGGAGTCTAGTATTACATGTGCCCAAAATTGAATCATTGATATAATTAGATTAACCACTGGGGTTATTTCTCTGATGCCATGGAACATAATTGATTTGCTGCTGCAGTGTATTGCTTCCAGCATGGTTACTGTAGCTCAATGCAGATGCAGTATAGCCAGGGAGGTCAGTGTTCATAAGCAGACTCAATTTATTTTACCTCTTATGACAGTAAAAAAAAAAAATAAAGAAAGGGCAGCTGCTGACTAAATGGTTTTACCGCGTTGGCATTGGATTATATGGAAATTAAACTTGTGACTATGTTGAAGGTAGGTAAGAAGCACTTTGCTGTCGGTGCACAGTTGGCTGCCCCGCCCAAAGTGTGTTGCTCTGGCACTATCGTCGGTTGGAGGACAATATTTGCTCACCAGAAAGATCAACAAAATGATGAGAAGCAGTGCGATGACTGAGGCATGGCTTCTTTGCGTTTCTGGAGAGAACTTGAACAGGTTAGGCTTACGGCATCGTGATTCTGCCATTCTTGAGTAAGAGCCAAAAGGCCAGGAGGATTTCCCAACGAAAAAGGAAAGTTGCATTATCTACTGCAGGGCTGCTTTCCCTGGGCTATGTTAAATCCTCCAGAGACATTTGCAATGCACAGTGTTTCCATTCTTCTCCAAATCCAATGACTTGGCAGAATTTGCATGCATGTTTTTTTTGTAAGCCTCTTAATTTTCTGCAAACATTAGCACGTGTAATACTGTAAACTGTATGTGCTGTCATTTGCTTCTGTTCACAACATGGTACACAATGTTCTTCTTTTTCTTCTTCTTTAGCTTCTTATTTATCTTCTATCTTCTATCTTATCTTCTATATTTTCACGTAAAAGTAGCTTCCTCTGTTTTAGCGAACGGTGCCAGAAAACTACACACTCAAGGCCCGGGTGCAACATATTTTTTAACAGCAGTGGTGGCAGTGCCGAAATGTCGTGGCATGTTACAGCACGACACTTCCCTTAGTGTAGCAGATGGCCTGAAGCTCGCTGAGGCATTGCTCAGAGGCTAATGAGTTTAGCTGGCCCGCGTCGTCTTCGCCACCCCTGAACATCGCTACGACCGATCTGCGGAGCCATCCCGCTGCGCTGGCCGCCAGAAACTGTCCCGGGGATATAAGCACCAGATTAGAGGCTGTAATGCAAATCCAGCTCCAAAGGGTGATCGCCTGAGTGGACTTCACTCCCCTCCAGTGCATTGCAAAACAAGGCCTTGGGCAATATTTACACATATAGCCAGATTACCAGAAATATTCTGCGCACTAAACCGCTGTTCTGAAATGGATTGATTGGATTAATTGATATGACCTATATAACTGATTATTCAAATGTTTTTAATTTCACCAGGTTGAAGTATTAAGATTGAAAAAATCTCCAAATTTTATTCATTTTTTTATTTTCCATATACTCAAAATTTGGAATGGCCAGTCACAAAAACGTCACAAAGACAGTTAGCATACTGTACAATTAGCACCCGCAGTCTGCTGACCCCTGATTGATAGTGTGCGATGAAGAGGAAATAATCCTGTGGATGTTTAGAACATTTCATGTGTATTTTCCTAGTTATGGATGTGATGCTTTGACTTGTGGAAGATCCTATGCACTTGTAAGTCGCTTTGGACTAAAAGCGTCTGCCAAATGACTAAAATGTAAATGTAAATGTAAATGGACTACCTGTGGACTAGTCTACCTGTCTGGCCAACAGAGTAACCCTCGGGGTTGCATTGGCTTGGTGAGAATTAGATTACAGACAGTGGACTAGTGCAGGGGTGTCAAAATCCTTGTTCTCAAGGCCTTAATTGGCTGCTGAAACCACAAATGCCTGCAGACACTGTGGCCCTCCAGGACTGGAGTTTGACACCCCTAGTCTAGTGCTTTAGCTGAATATGCCACCTGACCGCACTTCATATCAAATCAATTTATTGTTGGTCAGTACCGGTATTAACTCAAGATAAATGTTTCTTTGGTCCGACAAGGTCGCTGATTGAATCTTTGAATCTCGTAGCAAGAGTATTGTGCTGCCTGCTTTGACCAAAAATACTGTATGCTCTTTTGAGTTGTCAGTGCTTGGGCAGAATGTTTGATTTGTAAAAGCCTGGGGTTGAGGTTCACATGCCAAACCAATGACTGTGCACTACTGGGCATTGCTAGGCCTGAGGTGTGTCTGTGTCTGTGTCTGTGTCTTTGTGTGTGTGTGTGTGTGTGTGTGTTTGTGTGCGTGTGCGTGTGTGTGTGTGTGTATGTGTATGTGTGTGTGTGTGTGTGTGTGAGTGTACGTGTGTGTGTGTGAGTGTACGTGTGTGTGTGTGTGTGTGTGTGTGTGTGTATGTGTGTGTATGTGTGTGTATGTGTGTGTGTGTGTGTGTGTGTGTGTGAGTGTGAGTGTGAGTGTGAGTGTGTGTGTGTGTGTGTGTGTGTGTGTGTGTGAGTGTGAGTGTGAGTGTGAGTGTGAGTGTGAGTGTGAGTGTGAGTGTGAGTGTGAGTGTGAGTGCCTGCAGATAACTTCCTTAGCTTACTGCTTTGTTTGTAGAACCATGTGACATGGACAGTGGAACTGCCTGACTAGTGTAATCAAGTGATTATGACACATGTAGATTGGAAAGCCGCAGTGAAACATCTACAGTATAATGCCCCCATTTCTTAAATGTTAAATGAGTTGACATGGGGACTAAGATTTGAGAATCAAAGGGTTGTAACCTAGGTCAAAAAGTATCAAATTATTCAAAAGAATTTCATTTTACCATAATTTCAAAAAAACGGTGTGTGTAGAGCTAGGAGTGTGCTGTGTACCACTGGGGACATCACCTCGATCATAAGATCAAAAGTGAGTGAGTATTTGTGCAGAGTTCTGGCGCTCATCTCAAGTGTGTTGCTGTTTTAAGGGGGGAAAAGCAAACACATCTGAATGCAGATCACAGCTTGCCCCTGAAACCTCAAAGAATATGATCAATATTAGGGAGTGAGGGCGGCCCCCCCGGTGGACTGGAGCCTCTGCCTCTGCACTCATATAAGGTGGTGCTGTCCTATTATTTTATCATTGATTTAATATTCATCGTTAGCCTCTGCCCGAGGGGAAGTGGGGGGGTGATGACATCGCTTGGTGCTTTTAGGAAATCGGCCGTTTGAGATGAGATCCAATATGAGAGGCGAGAGACGGCGAGTCACTCTTCAGTCAGCTCACGCCGGGGCCACGCCCCGCCCGTCCCGAGGCTTAGGCGATGTGCTTCAGCCTTTCACTTAGAGGCATGCTAATGTTCGGGTGGACTGGCTCTCTCCCCTCTCTTTGTCTCTTTCTCTCATCCTCTCCCCGTATCGATCGTACGATGTGTCTATTCGGCTGACATATGACGTAAAAAAGGGGCCGTGAGGGGCAGGAGTGCCTGCTTCCTGCTTCCACGCACCCCATCCCCCCCCCCCCTTCGCCCCACCCACACCTCCTACACGACCTGCCCACCGTTGGGCATCCTGCAGCCGCTGTGTTGATTGAGTGCTCCCTCACCCTCAATCTGTCACTGGGTGCTCCGTCTGACGGATGAGCCTTCATTCTGTCAACTGCAGGCCGAAAAAAAAAGACTTCAGGGAGCTGTTGTCGTTAGCAGCGCGATGCCTTTGCAGTGTGTGTGTGTGTGTGTGCGTGTTAGAGTCTGTGTGCATGCATGTGTCTTTGTGTGTACCTCTGTATGTGTATGTGCATGCTTGCTATGCGTGCGTGTGTGTGTATGCGTACGCACATGCATGTTCGTGTGGACAATGTATCTATGTGCAGGCTGAAATGTTTGCCTCGACATATGAGTAGATGGTAGTGTAATGTCTAGATAGTAATGTGTCTGTTGTAGGCTTGTGTATGTATGTGTGTGTATGTGTGAGTCATTGTACCGTGGGCATTGTGCCCGACAGGCACCCAGACTTCCAGGGCTTTTGTTGGGCACAAAGGTGCCTCTGTCCTCCCCCTGTTCTTGGGTAGGTCAGCGCTCCAGTGCGCGGCCAGTGAAAAATTACCGCCCCACAAAAGACACATCGACAAATGCACCCTAGCATGTGGAATAGGAAGAAAGGATGATAAACGATTGCGGCGTTGGTTATGGAGGTGCCCTTTTACCAGGACAGTAAAAGCCCAGCGGGAAATGATGCAATGATGAGGGAGCCACCTAGATTAATGTAATTATGCATGAGAGAGAGAGTTTAGCTGTCTTGACTGATTTTGCGAAAGCTTTATATTGTGCATTCAATTTACAAAATGATTACATACTTTGCTGTGGAAGAAAGTAAACCCTAAGTGCTGTAATTAGAAGACGAAAAACTCCCAGCATCTCAAACAACACAGCAGATGGGTTCCTTTTTAAGAATAAATATTTTGTAAATATGTTGACTAAAGGCAAATAAGAAATGCCTTGGCTGAGTCTCAAACAGATGATAATCCCAGAGTAATATATATATATTATGAAAAGTTTCTGAACTCATGGTGGCAAACCTGACCGTGATGGATCGCAGTTTGGATCAAAACTCTATTTGTGAAATGGAAAAAATATCTGGTTTAATTTTGGACCTCCTTTTGAGTCTCCTTTTGACTGATAGGCCTGGAATGAGATTTTCCCCCGGGCCTGTGGAAAGGAACTAATCGACAAGGTCCGGGAAGATGGCGTTTTGATGGGAACTGATGACGGAGGCGCATCCGGAATGTTTACCAGACATCAGTGCAGGAACTATACATCACTGACAGACTGTGAGTTCCTGTCTGAGGTCCCAACACTGACTATTTGCTGTCTCAATTGACTTCCTGTCCCCTGTTGTCTCATAAAAAGATAAACGATGGAACAAGCTTACGGCATTTTTCTCCAACGTGAACCAGTGAAGTTTTTTTTAATGATTGGATTTCTTTGAGTCTTTTTTTCTTTTTTTTCTTCCACCCCCCTCCCCCGGTGTGAAAAGCCCAGCTGCTGTGATGGTATGCTGACTTACCTGCTTTAATCTGAGCGCAGTATCAGAAGAGGTGGACTTTGTTTCTCTGGTTGTTGTCTGATGAGCTGTAAGACAGTCCTCCCTCCCCACACAGCCAGCGCATGTTCTGTTCTTGCTGTTACTGCAATGGAGATGACCTGGCATGCAGTCAAGAGGAAACAAAACAGAAAAACTGAGAACCGAGCTGGATTCAACTCTGAGGAATGACAATTATAAACAAACAAAAAAAACGTTTGGCATTTTTTTCTTGGGGATCTGTTGGCCAGAGGAGTTTGAAATCGACTGTGTTTTCTGTTTACCTTTGGTGTGTAACTCTTGAGCACACTACAGAGAACAGACATTGTGATCTTCTTCTTCTTCTTCTTCTTCTTATTATTATTATTATTATATACTTTATTTAAACTTGATAACATCATAGGTCAAGACATTAAAATGAAAAGAAAACATTAAAATGACAGACCTCTTTTCGTGATGGTCGAGTGGCGATATTCGAGGTCGAGGTCTAGATATTTATAATCGTTAAAATAAAATAAAAAAACCTAATAATATCTTTCCATGCTGATTTTTCTTTACTTGCTTTATTACTCTTGCCCAAAGATGTTTTCTTTTTCGAGGGGAAAGAAAATAAAGATGAATGGAATGTCTATATGCAACCGAGCGCACTGTATCTGCCATTCCTCCGTGAGGAAATTAGTCTCCTCAGTCAGTACACATGGAGTAGGACAGCCAGTAGTGTAGTGTAGTGGTTACGGCACATGACTGGGACCTGCAAGGCCGGTGGTTCGATCCCCGGTGTAGCCACAATAAGATCCGCACAGCCGTTGGGGCCTTGAGCAAGGCCCTTAACCCTGCATTGCTCTGGGGTTTGTCTCCTGCTTAGTCTAATCTAATCAACTGTAAGTCGCTTTGGATAAAAGCGTCAGCCAACTGACATGTCATGTAATGTATTGTAATACACATACAAAAAGGCCAAAGTAACATCTACATATATTCGAACAAGCATCCTTATCTGCACTGAGCAGGTGAGACTGGCCTTCATGCGTACAGGTGAGGCGTACAGGTGACACAATCAGCATGAGAGTTTGCTCAGTGCTGATAGGGCTGTAGAGTGCTGTACATAAGGCCCGAGGGGAGAAGGGAAAAACACAGGCTGAGGGGGTGATCGAGGTCATGAGCAGTACTGCACTGTCTTAGCATGTTTTAGTCTAGTAAAGAGCAGTACTGCACTGTAAAAGACGTCTGTCTTAGCATGTTTTAGTCTAGTAAAGAGCAGTCCTGCACTGTAAAAGACGTCTGTCTTAGCATGTTTTAGTCTAGTAAAGAGCAGTACTGCACTGTAAAAGACGTCTTTCTTAGCATGTTTTAGTCTAGTAAAGAGCAGTACTGCACTGTAAAAGACGTCTGTCTTAGCATGTTTTAGTCTAGTAAAGAGCAGTACTGCACTGTAAAAGACGTCTGTCTTAGCATGTTTTAGTCTAGTAAAGAGACTTAAAATCTTATTTTTCTCTCAAATAGCTTGTTTTATGTAACTTTTTGGTTGTTGGGTGAAATTGTCGTACCCCGTTGGCAAATATTGAAATTATTCAAAGTGTCACATGCTATTGGCATTGGCTTTTTGTGTTATTATAGAAATTTGAATTTTAGTATTAAAATATAAAAATACTTGGAATACATGAAAGGTTGTGGGTGGGCACACCAATAACCTTGGAGACAGTGTATGCGATACAGTGGATTTTGTTCTTGTTTGTGTCTGTCAGCATAATGTAGAAACTGCGGGAGCAAAATGGGATGGATGATGCTCTTATAGACCAGCAAGTGATATCGGGGAGTGGCGGAAAGTGCCTTGGGCCTGCGGACGGTGGAGAGCTTTTGCTGACAGTGTTTATGGGTGTCTGTGATATGGTGGCCAAAGGTAATTTTGTTATCCAGTGTAAGTCCACGGTATTTAAAGCTCTCCACCATGTGAACTGTCTCACCGTTTATGGATGTGAAGCTATGAGCTGTGCAATGGCAGTTGGAGTACCAAATAAGTTTTTTTTGTATTTTTGACATTTAACTGGAAGTAATGGTCTGTGTAAAAATAGGATATGGTGTGCCGGTAAGCCATTATAGAGTTATTGTCATGCCGGAGTGCGAGAATGGCTGTATCATCAAGAGTATTTAAAGTATATGGTGACCGGAAAGGGGCTGACAGAATCATTAGCACAGAGAGTAACAGAAAGGGGCTCAGGACTGTGGTGATGGTTGATGATGTCACAGAAAGTATACAGTCAGGGGCTCAGGACTCTGGTGATGGTTGATGATGTCACAGAGAGTACACAGACATGGGCTCAGGACTCAGCCCTGGTGATGGTTGATGATGTCACAGAACCTGCCCTAACAGCTTGCGGCCTGTCTCTGAGGAAGCTGTACACCCAGTGGTTGGGAAATGAGGGGACTTTGATGGGATGGAGTTTTTTTATATAATTTCATGACATCTAAAGGCAGAGCTGAGGCTATATGCTATATAGTTTGCAGTTCATCCATACACACACACACACACACACACACACACACACACGGAACAACAGATCAACATTTATACTTATATTTCTGTTTTATACTTTTTTTTAAATCAACTATTGTATAAAACCTGTTGTATGTGGAGATAGGGTGTGGCGCAGGGTACAAGTTAGCTTTGAGTAGCACTGGCAGGTAGATGTTTTATTTATTTCGCAATTTCCCCCAAACTCCTGAGGCTTGTTAAAAAGTTTTTGTCCAGGCATTTGTCCAAGCAGAAAGGTGTGCTACACAGTGCTTATAAGGAATGAATTACAGAGTATGAACCAGGCCCGCTAATAAAACTCACACCTGAGCAATGCGAAGCGAGATTGCCAGTTGGTGTGGGGCTGCTGTACCATAGCCAGTGCCCCAATTTTCTGTTCTAGATTTGTGGAGCGGGCGGCACGGATGGTGCAGTGGGTAGCACTGCCGCCTCACAGCAAGGAGGTCCTGGGTTCAAATCCCCGCCGGCCGGGGCCTCTCTGTGCGGAGTTTGCATGTTCTCCCCGTGTCTGCGTGGGTTTCCTCCGGGTACTCCGGTTTCCTCCCACAGTCCAAAGACATGCAGGTCAGGCTGATTGGAGAGTCTAAATTGCCCGTGGGTATGAGTGCGTGAGTGAATGGTGTGTGTGCCCTGCGACGGACTGGCGACCTGTCCAGGGTGTATTCCTGCCTTTCGCCCAATGTATGCTGGGATAGGCTCCAGCCCCCCCCCCTGCGACCCTGTTCAGGATAAGCGGGTTAAGATAATGGATGGATGGATGGATGGAATGGGAAATAAACGGGAGAGATGAACGCCCTGTGGACAGGTGGCGCGGGTACAGCCAGAGGGGCAGCATGAGGCTGGAGGACAGCACCTACACCGGGATGGATTTGCGGAGCTGGAGACTGCTGTGCAGCCCCGGCTCAGACAGTCGTGTGACTGGAGTCTAGTGGCAGAGCTCACAGGAAGTGCTGAATGCAGTGACAGACTCACTGTAATGATCTACTCTGGTTTCGAAAGTGGAGACATTAGAATACACGCGACATACAATAAGATTGAACAACAGCGACGACAAAAAAATGAATACCTAACAAGGGCTCAGCAGATGCTCGGCACAGACGAAACAATAAATAGACAATGCGCCAGAACATTCCTTACGGAGCGCTGACAACGTAATACGAGCTAAACGTCCTCTGGGCTCGATTCCAAGATGTGACAAGAACTGTTATTCTGAATTTGGCAATTACAAATTATTTGCGCCGGAAAACAACGCTGCAAGGGTACTGGAAGGGTTTGGGGACAGAGGTGACAATTTCTTTCTAAATATTGGATAGAGAGCAAAATAATACCTGTACCAACAACCAACTCATTCATTGCAGAAATATACAGAAAATCTATTAATTTGGACTAGTGTACACCAAGCATTGTCAAGCAATGACAGTGTGCTGGTAAAAAAAAGAAAGAAAAAAAAGTGACCTGATTTAAATTCAGTCGCAAAGTATAAACCTCATTTCATTTCATTTCAATTCATCGGTTCTAATCTGTTTGCATTTTCCATTAGCCCAGCCCTGCTGCAAACCATTTCATTATTCGTCAGAAATAAATAGGAGGCTATAATTAGCCTTCACTTTATCATTTTGTGAGGGTTATATAACGGCAGTTTTATGCTTGTAGTTCAGTTTACTTCCCACTGGTTAAAGAACAATGATAGTACAGCACCTAGAGAAATATGGAAAACTTTTAAAATAGGCTACAGCCACATGTCTGTGATTCTAATAAGCACATGGATTTGCAGCATGTGAAAGTGTGGAAAAGCTGCTGTCACTCACAGTGAAGTGAACCAATTAACCCATTGCACCTCCCCCTGGATGACTGAGGAGGTGCAATGCGATAATTGTCTGACGCATGCAATCAAAGGAGGCTCTTCTGACCTCATGCTGGGGGATGCCTGAAATGCAGGCGGAAGAACTGCTTTGACTAAAATGGTGGCCCTAATTATGAGTCATAAACTTAAATCAGACAGGATACTGCCATCTCGTTTGTCAAGCCCCTTTAAAGTAAAATTTAAACACACACATACACCCACATCCTTCCTGTACCGCTGATTTGATCAAAAAAGTTACATTTTCCAAAATGCACTTACATGTAACTACATGTAACTATTTTTATTGCCTCGTGGGCCATGCGGAATACACTCCACATGCGTAAACAGGCCCTACTGTGTCTTATCCACGCACTGTAAAGGAACCGTGTGAATCCCTGTGCATGGAGACAGAAGCTACACTCCTGCCCCTTCTATTCTTAACCCTGCAGAGGTCTGTGGTGAACACCAATCTGCTGCAGCACTAGACTTGCCAAGCTTGTGGAAAAGTGCTTTTAGGACACTGGGCCGGAGGACCTGTTTACAGTTTACCGCCTACTGTGTCTGCGATTAGTACTCGGGCTCCTTTTCCGTGCGAGGCTCCCTGTGGTTAAATATTGGCCTCCCTGGTCTCTATATCAGGATCAAGTGTATATCAGTATCAGTATCGAGTGATTACTTTCTTATTAGCATTGGGCTGTTGCAACATCTGATCAGTGATTTTGCAATGTAACCATTTTTGTCACGTTTGCCTTCTGATTGGCTTTGTTTTAAGTGTGGGATCCAGGTTCAGAAAGTAAAAGTCCTCCCCAGGATTTTGTCTGAATCACCTTCCTTTGATAATTACTACAATTCTTAAGCCATGGGGTGGAACTAATTAATTGAATCAGCTGGCTGACTTCATGGGTGGAAGAAACACTTGGCGGGATTTTAACTTTCTGACCCCTGGATTATACACGTGTTTGGTTGCCACCTGTGCTTTGGGGGAATTCATTGCTGGGTTTTCTAAATGCTTTTTGTCCCTCTCAGGTGTCCGTACCTGGCGGTGCACCTGTCCCCTGCCATCCCGGTCTTTGCCGTCCTGCTCTTCCTGTTTGTCATGGCCATGCTGCTGAGGACCAGCTTCAGCGACCCAGGGGTGCTACCCCGCGCCCTTCCTGATGAGGCCACGTTCATCGAGATGGAGATCGGTAGGTCACCCCCCCCCCCCCCCCCCTAAAAAAAATCAAGCCGGCATGCGGGACAGGAAGAGATCAATGCGCTGGAGATTTCATTACAAACAAACACAGGAGATGGTGCACTGTCAAAAGAACAACACAATTCAAAAGATATGGTAGGCCAGGCTCTATTTAGTTCCTGAATTGAATTGAATAATTTGATCAAACAATAAACTGTGCAAACGCTTTGGCCTCGGCCTCCGTCAGGGCACCGACGGTTGCGCTGGCGAGAGCTGAATCCGAAACGTTTGCAGTTTATTTCCGATCAAAATGTATAACGAGAGAGGGTGCAGCCTACCTAATTCGAGAGATATTACCTGATCCTTTCAATTACACCCAAAGCCCACATGGCTCCACCCACAGTGAAAAATAAATAGGGCAACAGACCTGCCCCTCCCAATAAATGATTGTTTGGCTAGGGTGCAGCATGACTCTTTTTTTATTATGTATTCATTTACATCTGTTACACTTTAAGTTTATTAAGCCAGCCCAGAGCCTATGCTTCCAATCCTCTGCCTTGTGCCGAGGTTTTCTTCCTGGCAACACTCACTTTTTTTATCTTTTTTTAAAATTTATTTATTTTTTACCTCGCCTAGTTTTCATTTGCCCCCTGTTTTCATGGCTTTGACCGACTCGGCCCGTGTCATAGGATTGTCCTATTTCTTTCTTCGTAAAATGACGCAACTTGAACACGAACGACGGACCGATAAAACTGGTCGGCAGAGAGACCGTGTGTGATCGATCGCACCCCATCCCATCGCCATATACGTCACAGGACAGGGCTTTGTCTTTTTTTAATGAATTGGACTGTCCTGCACAGTTAATTCTGTCGCCCTCTCTGCCTGACTGGCGTAACACGCTTTGGCCTCGGCTGTATTTAATGGGGGTTTTTTCTGGTGCGTGACCCCCCCCGGCACGTTTCCCCACAGTGAGCCAGCCGGCCAGTCTGTGTGTCTGAGAGACGCAGCCCTCCCTGTCTGCAAGCGAATGTGCCTCTGCCCTGCACCCCCTCCCCCCCTCCCACCGTTCTGTCCGCAGTCCGTGTCTACCGCAAAGATTCACACTGCCCTTCACGTGTCCCCTTCCTCTCTGATTATGGACGGAGGGAGAGAGGAGGGAGGGGGATGGGGCTCGGTCGGAGGTCCACTCCGTGTGATGTAGGAGCTCCCGGTGTAATGAATTCAGCCGCAGGCTGCAGGTGGTCGGCTGAGAGAGCTCCAGGGGCGGCCAGTGTGTCATCGCTGTGACTCGGGCCCTTACCGCCTCGGGCCCTTACCGCCTCGGGCCCTTACCGCCTAGGGCCCTTACCGCCTCAGGCCCTTACCGCCTCGGACCCTTCCCGCCTAGGGCCCAGAGGCTGCTGTCCGATGGGTTGGCATTTATATAGCGCCTTTCTCCAAAGTGCTGTACAATCCATGCTTCTCATTCACCTCATATGCCGTTCATACACACACTCACACACCAATGGCGATGGGAAGCAAATGCAAGGCACCAACTCCGGGACTCAGGGACTCGCCCAGGGCAGGATCGAACCGGCAACCCTCAGACTGCCAGGCGACTGCTCTTACCGCCTGAGACAATGTGCTTGCGCTGGAGCGGTTCTTCTGAAGGATGCCAAATGGTGGTGATGCCTCTCCCTTTACGAGCCCCAACATGAAGGCCATGGTGCCACTACCAGGAAGTAAAGGATACACACTCAGACCTTGAATGAGTGAATAGATTAATATATAAATATATGAATATACTTATTGATTAATTGAATGAAGTGGTAAATAGATGAGCATTAAACATACAAACTCTTCATGTATTTTCAAGAACAAGGGTTCTGGATGGATGTTGTACCAGTTGGTTCAGGTTTTCATTGTTACGTAACTTTAGTTAACCGAAAGTCAGCTCACTTTGATTTCTTCATCTAAATTCATTGCTTGAGAATGAATGCCATTGGTCTGCTCGTTAAAAGGAGAAAAACCTGGCTGGCTGGTTTCAGGGACTGCATCTGCGTTTCCTAGAGCTTGTGACAGCTTTTTGTTACGGTTGTTGTTGATTAACAGGTTTCAAACCTAACTGCCGAAGGCCTGTCCTCTGGGAAAAACGCAAAAAGAGTCAGGTATGTGTGTGGGGCTCACTCCCCTAAGCATGAGGTAGGGGGAGGTGCTAGTCTGGTGGTGAAACACCTGCTGTTTTGCCCGGCGTCACATCAGTGTGCTAAGCGCTGTGGTCCAGGAGAACTGCTTATCGGATGCAGCCTCTTCCTGGAATGCAGAAGAGCGGTGGCGTTGGGCAAACACCAGGCCTGCGGAGGGAAGCCCCAGTGCTAGCATCCGTTCTGCCGGGTGTTTGGCGGCCATTTTAATTCAATACATTAATCCTTTTTTATTGTCGGTTTTAGATTAGGTTATATAAAAGGATTTACCACCCCCCCCCCCCGATGAAACATATCTGTGAATTCCCTATTCCTTTTTTTTTAAATTGTGTTCTTCATACCTTCTTCATTCAATGAACAAATACTGTACTTATTTCTTTTTGTATTGTTTTTTCCACTTTTTCATTATTACTTCCTGAGAACAGGAAAGTAATAATGGGTGAACTTTCAATCTTTATAGTTCATGAGAAAGCTTCACTTGAATATAATTTGATGTTGGGCGGCCTGTAGCGTAGTGGTTAAGGTAAATGACTGGGACACGCAAGGTCGGTGGTTCTAATCCCGGTGTAGTCACAATAAGATCCGCACAGCCGTTGGGCCCTTAACCCTGCATTGCTCCAGGGGAGGATTGTCTCCTGCTTAGTCTAATCAACTGTAAGTCGGTCTGGATAAGAGCGTCTGCCAAATGTATTTTAATGTAAATGTTACCATTGCATGCATTTTCCCGTGCTGCAAGTTGGTAAAAGTGGTTTCCCCTCACCCTGCTGTTAAGTGACATAACTGCTTACAGTATATGGAGCAGTTTCAAATTCCTTCCCTGCTTCTGACTGTTTGGAGCCACCTTGATTTGGCAGCAATACAAACCTCCACATGAGAAGTAAACAACCCAATGGCTGGCCAATGCACTGTGTCACAGTCCAATTCTATTTCTGGACGGAGATATTCTACAGGTTGAGCACCTTGTGAGAAGATTCTTGTCCTTGAGCTGCTGACATTGAATTGCTGTTGATATTAAGTTTCAGTACCTGCACTGCAAAGAAAAACTTGTCTTAAAATTGTATTTTCTTCTCTGAAGTAAGCTTGTTTTAAGTTACTGTTTGATTCTTGAGGGTCATTTTCTGACCCCGTTGGCAAATCTGGAAATGAGTAAAAGTTTCTGACCTCATTGGCAATAAGTAATTGAAATAAGATTTTTAGGTCTAAATATACGATTAGAATGTAAGACTGTTTTTCAGTGTGGTTAGCATGCATGTTGAAGTGCACATAGTAAAGATTGGGAGTCTGGGGAGGGGGTGGGGGGTGTGGGTGGAGGAATGATCAGATAATTTAAGGAGATTTAGTAAACACAATGATTGAAAAGTTTCAATGAACTGAGTAACGTGACTGTCTCTACGTTGGGCGTAAGTTATCTTCAGAACGGAGCTTAACCTCGTTTTCACTCTGACAGTTACCATGGTGACTGCTGTTTGGGTGTGGGGTTGAAAGTCCATTCTTTGATCATGCTTGCACAAACAGCCCGGGCGTGTGAATAATTAGATTTACTCAGCTTTGGCTTTGGCTTTTCTCCCTCACGTGCATCGAAATAAAATATCCTCAAGGCTTTGTAGTCTGCAAACGGCTTAAAGATATCAAATAGAAAATATGAATAATTCACATGCTTATTTAAACAAACGGTTTCAGTGAAAGGTCAATACGTCCTCCCAGGGGTGTGAGTGCAAGTTCACTGGGAGATCAGAAATATCACTGTAATGGGGGTAACATTACATAACAGTAAGGAGAAGTGTTATGATGGTTGTTATGTTGTTATGATGGACAGTCATAAACAAATGTAGTCCCTGCACTGGACAGAACGGCCTACAGCAAGGCTGCCCAGCCCTGTTCCTGGAGATCTACCGTCCTGCAGGTTTTCATTTCAAGCCTAATTTGGCACTCCTGATTCACCTAATTAGCCGTTCAATGAGACCTCGAGCTGTTCAATGAGGTGTGCTTTGTTTGGGCTGGAGTGAAAACCTACAGGACGGTAGATCTCCAGGAACAGGGTGGGGCAACCCTGCTCTTGTCCTTAAATGAGGTGTGTTTTTTAGGTTTGGAGTGAAAACCTACGGGAAGGTAGATCACCAGGAACAGTGTCGGGCAGCCTTCACCTAGAGTGACTTCCCTGGTGTCTGTGCGGTTCAGTTTGTCTGAACTATTTACTTTACTAAAGCCTTTCATCCTGGCTTCTCTGCTGTGTAAAAACATAATCAGTCCTCAGGTTAAGTATGCTGGAGCCCTCAGCTGACCTTGTGCAATGAGGAGTTTGCTGCTCTGTTTATGTGGGTGGGGCGCGAGGCGCAGTGTTGCAGCCTCGTCTGAAGCGCCACCTTGTTATTGGCCAGCCTGTAGCGTAGTGGTTAAGGTACATGACTGGGACCCGCAAGGTCGGTGGTTCGATCCCCAGTGTAGCCACAATAAGATGGGCCCTTAACCCTGCATTGCTCTAGAGGAGGATTGTCTCCTGCTTAGTCTAATCAACTGTAAGTTGTTCTGGATAAAACCGTCAGCCACATGAAGTGTAATGTTGTTCATGTAATGTTTGATTCCTCAGAGGCGGCCAACGGGAACGTCCCGACGGGCCAGCGGCCCCCTCCCCGGATCAGGAACGTCCAGATTAACGGGCAGATCGTGAAGCTCAAGTACTGCTACACCTGCAAGATCTTCCGCCCTCCCCGCGCCTCCCACTGCAGCATCTGCGATAACTGTGTGGGTGAGTGTGGCACAGCCGGCACCGTCCTCTTCCTCACTTACCACTGCTCATACCGCCATCCTCTTCCTCACTTACCGCTGCTCATACCGCCATCCTCTTCCTCACTTACCACTGCTCATACCGCCATCCTCTTCCTCACTTACCACTGCTCATACCGCCATCATCTTCCTCACTTACCACTCCTCATACCGCCATCCTCTTCCTCACTTACCGCTGCTCATACCGCCATCCTCTTCCTCACTTACCACTGCTCATACCGCCATCCTCTTCCTCACTTACCGCTGCTCATACCACCATCCTCTTCCTCACTTACCACTGCTCATACCGCCATCCTCTTCCTCACTTACCACTGCTCATACCGCCATCCTCTTCCTCACTTACCACTGCTCATACCGCCATCCTCTTCCTCACTTACCACTGCTCATACCGCCCTCCTCTTCCTCACTTACCACTGCTCATACCGCCATCCTCTTCCTCACTTACCGCTGCTCATACCACCATCCTCTTCCTCACTTACCACTGCTCATACCGCCATCATCTTCCTCACTTACCACTCCTCATACCGCCATCCTCTTCCTCACTTACTGCTGCTCATACCGCCATCATCTTCCTCACTTACCACTCCTCATACCGCCATCCTCTTCCTCACTTACTGCTGCTCATACCGCCATCCTCTTCCTCACTTACCACAGCTCATACCGCCATCCTCTTCCTCACTTACCGCTGCTCATACCGCCATCCTCTTCCTCACTTACCGCTGCTCATACCGCCATCATCTTCCTCACTTACCACGGCTCGTGGCATTGCAGTTACGGGTTACTTCAGACCCACAGCACCCAGTTTATGCAAGGGGGGGGACTACTGACAGAGGTCCTGATGTGGATGTAAATAGCCTGAAATTTAGCCTTTAAAAGAGTGCTTCTGCTCATTTATGGAAAAAGATACTTAGCTCACTGTGACACATAATGTTTGAAGCAAACAAAAGTAAATTTAATTTCAAGTATGATATTTTTGAATTATATGTGAGTATCTATGATCCATAACCCAGCTTTATCAAAATTAATAAATTACTCCTTTATGATTAGAGCATACATTATTTTATGAACCCAGATGAAACACTGGATATCCGGCTGCTTCTGTATTCACTGTGTATGTAGCTGATGAGTGATGGGTGATGAGTGTACTATAAAGCGTCTCCATATGGACATTAGGCTTGCTGATTGAAGTGTACTTTGTCTCATTTTGATAGGTGATTATAATAAATTAGCTTTGATTTGGTTTCCTCTTGTGTATCACGCGATTGACACACAGAAGCAGTAGGAATGGATGATATTAGAAGTCAAACCGGCCTCAGACACTCCAGACAAAAGAGAGCCTGTCTCAGGCGTAAACGTGCTTGTCTGTCTGTCTGTCAGGCTTTTCTGAGTAATGCTGACTCAGCATGACTCAGCTGCTGGAACAGGGTTGCTTTTAACAAAATGGCCGCACACCAAGACAAGAATAATGTGGTGTCATTGACAGATGCGTATGTATGAATATAACACTCAAATGGTGTAGAGAATAATAACTTGCCATCTCTTTGGCCAGTGTTGTCAGGCACACACACACACACACACACACACACACAAAGGATTTTAATAAATTAATGAGGCTGCACGACAGTGTTTATGTAAAATAAATACAATGTTAAATTCCTTCCAGGTTATATGAGGTGCAAAGCTGTGTGCTGTACACGGTTTCACACCGCTCCCTGGCACTGCGTTGTGCCATACCCCTCCAAGTCTCCATCCTGGCTCTTCTCCAAGGAGAGGAAGCAGAGAGAGGCTGCATGCAGTTATATTTAGCCCTGACAATTTAGGAGAGGGCACTTTCTCACCTGCCTTTGAAAGCGACACTGCTGCCCTTGGCAACATTTCTCACATTTTGTGAAGGACACGCTGTGTGATTATGATTGACACCCTTGTCCCCCCCGTTCTCTCTCTCTCTCTCTCTCTCTCTCTCTCTCTCTCCCCCCAGATCGCTTCGACCATCACTGTCCGTGGGTGGGCAACTGTGTCGGCCGGAGGAACTACCGCTACTTCTACCTGTTCACACTGTCGCTATCCCTCCTCACCATCTACATCTTCACCTTCAACATCGTCCACGTGGTGCTGCGTGAGTGGCCTTCCTGGGGATGTCCGTGGGGGTGTGGCCTGTGTCTGGAGGGGGTCTGGTGGGAGGGGCTTCCATAGGCGCATAGCTTGCACACCGGGGGTCGTGGCTTGAGAAGGATTTCTGTGAGGGCGTGGCCTCTGCTCAGGCCGTTGTGGCCTGAAAGGAGCTTTGAGGAATGAAATGTCTTTCAAATTTCATGTGTCATTTCAGCCACGGTACTGCATATTTGTAGGCATATACACTCAGTGAGCACTTTATTAGGTATTTATTAGACATATATTTTTCTTCTGCTGCTGTAGCCTATCCACTTTGACGCATTGTGTGTTCAGAGAGGCGTGGTTATTTACATTACTGTTACTTACTAAAATTTGGTCTGAAAAACAGTTGAACCTCATGAAAGTCTGCATACTTTTATGCATTTAGTTGCTACCACATGGTTGGCTGATTCCAACATGGTGTACAGGTCTACCTAATAAAGTGATCACTGAGTGTATTTCTTAAGTCTAAACAGTTCAGTGCTGTAAGTAGCAGTTTGAAACTGCTTGCCTTTCATTTACCCCAGGTTTCTTTCTCATGCAAAGTAAAAGGCAAGACAAGACAAAGGCGGTAATAGGGGACATTAATCAACTCTAAGCTCGAGATCCTGCTTAAGAGAGCAGGCTCTTTCCATTTGACCTCTAGTTTGCGTGTCTCTACAACAGAACATAGATAGGTGAATAAGGTACCTATGTTTGATAGTGCGTGTGTGTGTGCAGTGGGGTGTGTATTCGCACGAGTGTTAATGTACGTGAGTGTGGATCTCTGCGTACTGACAACGTGGGTCTGTCCGCAGGTTCGGTGGATTCTGGGTTTGTGAGCGCCATTCGAGACACGCCTGGAACATATCCTTTCAGCAGAGCTCTGCTGCGTCTTATATCTAGACTTACAATTGTATTTCTATTGCTTTTTTGATAAATAAGACAACGATATTGCCAATGTAATGAGACATTTTGACTCATTTCAAGATCTGGCAATGGGGTAAGAAAATTTCACTCAGCAAACAAACATTAAAGCAGGCCAATGTTTTCAACTTGAGAGTAAAGTCTCATAACGAGACTTTATGTTTTTTGCAGTCTGCACTTTCCCCTCTGTGAGGGAGAGAGACAGAGGAGCTGGAGGAGATGTGTAAAACATGGAACGTTAATGTAAAACGTGATCGAATGTAAAACGAGCACTCAGAAGTGCCCATGTAATGTAATGTAATGTAATGTAATTAGCCTTGTGAAAGTCCTCCCTGGCTCTGTTGATCTTCCCTTAACCCACCCCCCCTGCACTGTGCTGGAGGTGCTGGTGTGCTTCTTCACCCTGTGGTCCGTGGTGGGACTGACCGGCTTCCACACCTACCTGATCTCCCTCAACCAGACTACCAACGAGGACGTGAGTAACTCCCAGCATTCCCTCTGTGCCGCAGGGCGGCCTGTAGCGTAGTGGTTAAGGTACATGACTGGGACCCGCAAGGTCGGTGGTTCGATCTCCGGTATAGCCACAATAAGATCTGCACAGCCGTCGGGCCCTTGAGCAAGGCCCTTAACCCTGCATTGCTCCAGGGGAGGACTGTGTCCTGCTTAGTCTAATCAACTGTACGTCGCTCTGGATAAGGGCGTCTGCCAAATGCCAATAATGTAATGTAATGTAATGCCGTGTACACTGCAGCGCAGACTCTGTCCTCTGGGCAGCATGTCAAAAACCCAAAATAAATATGAGGAAACGGCGCATTAAAAATTTGCACATGACACAAGCACAACACTGAAAATGTTTAACTAAGGCTTGGGTTCTACTTTGCCTGAATGATTTCTTTATTTCTCCTGTCCTCCCTGGGCATTGGCCGTGCCGGGAGCCCAAGGCTGTGCATGCAGAAACACACAGAAAGTACAAGCCGGAGACTGTTTTCCTGCCTTATGTATGCCTCCCTAATCTGGCTAATAATAGAGGCATCAATACCTGCTAGGCTCCTTTGCTTGCCAGAAGTGGGCCGGCTTGTAGCGCGTCAGGGGGGGGGGGCGGGGAGAGCACCTACAGGCCTGTGTGGTTGGCCTGGTTTGTCTGGAAATGCCACAGTGGACTTCCTGTCAGTGAGGAAGCCCCTAACACGCCACGGACCTTGAATGTTGTCTTTGACCATTAACAGTGGAGTTGGATAGAGTGGAATTTGTTCTGCCGAAGTCAGTGACTCTGAGGTGTGTCCAGATTTGCATTGGCATTTGACCTAATTTGCAAAACAATAAAGCAATCTTCCTGTCAGTCATCACATCGGATTGGAGTCATATATTTTATATATAGGGCCTCTGTACTGATGTGGCATGACAGAGCGAAGTGATAAGATTGGCGTCGAAAGAAAATAAGTCCTCAGCAAGAAAGGGGAACCAAAGAGGAACCACAGAAACAAAGACACCTCCCCCGCCCCCCCCCCCCCCCCCCCCCCCCCCTAACCCAGGCACAAGACTGTGACTGTTACCGAACCAAGAGGGCCAAAGTCCAGTCACACTGCTGATCATCACACTATCAGAGTTTAATCTTGACTATTGATTCAATTCTGCACTTGCTATAAGGAGGAGGCTGACAGTCCACAGGGCCTCAGGGCTTCCTCTTCATGCTGGTGCAGTTGTGCAAATGAAGATGCCTGGTTTTATATTTTATGTCTGATAATTTACAATACCAGTGAAGGAGGGACATCATATTTGTCACATCCTTGGCCATTCCCATGACAGTTATAATGCAAATTTGACAACACGCAAATTTATGGTCACACATTTAGCACCAGTGGTCCAATATGTAAATTTGCTGGTAAGTGCAAATGTGGTCGATTGGTCATCACCTTCCGTTTCAGTAAGTATGTTTTCATTAAAACAAGGAAGTTTTTTTTTTTTTTTTTTTGGTGACTTCATTTGTTTGTTTTGCCAAAGATAAATGTCCTTCTAAAGCATTTTCACGCTTGTTCACTGAATTCACTATGAAGCTGGTCACATCCCATTTGGCTGTTGTTAGTGAAGGCTACTGCTCTGCTAAGATTATGTATAAAATGTATAAATTAGAATTCAACTCAATCAGGAACAAACCAGACTAAAAGGCTGTTGATAACCATTTCAATAAGAACAGTAACAACAACATGATCTGGAACATAAATATTTCCTTTTAAGTGTATGTTCCAGAGTGGTTGGTTTCTGTGGAAATAACTGCCATGACTGTGTTTCCCCCAACCAGGAACCTCACCAAATTTCTCACAAGATCTATTTTTTTAGGTCAGCAGTGCCCCAGGGGGAAATGATGTCTAAAAAAGAAACTGTGCTTTTGAATAAGGTATAAGCGCAGAGAAATGCGTTCGCTAATGCCGCGTCTCCCACTGTTTGTCAAGTCCCAGGCCGCTGTGACTGCTGCGAGAAGGCTGTGTGTGGTTTATAGGCAGCGTTGTGTGTGTTACTGGCCTCTTTTCCTCTTGAGTAGGAAGGAGTGGGGCGACCTGCAGTGTAGTGATTAGCAAGGTCGGCGGTTCGATCCCCAGTCTAGCCACTATGAGATCCGCACAGCCGTTGGGTCCTTGAGCGAGGCCCTTAACCCTACATTTCTCCAGGGGAGGATTGTCTCCTGCTTAGTCTAATCAACTGTACATGCCATTAATGTAATGAGTGATGGGTTGGCTTTCGTCTTGCAGATCAAAGGCTCGTGGTCCGGGAAGAATCGGGTCCAGAACCCGTACAGTCACAGGAATTTTCTGAAGAACTGCTGCGAGGTGTTGTGTGGACCTGCCTACCCCAGGTAAGACCTGTTCTCTCTCTCTCTCTCTCTGACTCATTCTCTCTCATTCTCATTCTCTCTCATTCTCTCTCTCTCTCTATCTCTCTCTGACTCTCTCTACATAATGACGCTCTGTCGCTGGCTCTCTCAACAACTATCTCTCTGTGACTCTCTTTCCCTTTGGCTCTCTTTATCTCTCTCCCTCTCTCTTTCCTCTCTCCCTCCCTCAGGCTCTCTCGCTCTCTTCCAAGCCCCCCTCTCACTCTTTCTTCCTCCCTCCCTTTCTCACACTCTCTCTCTCTCTCTCTCTCTTTCCCTCCCCTCTGTGCGTGTTTGATGTGGTCCCATGTGTATATTACGGTGGAGATGTAGATCGGTTATATTGCCTTCTCCCTTCTTCGTAGTGTGCTGGACAAACGAGCGCCGATACAGGAGGGGTCAGCCGGCCCCACTGCCGGCCCAGTGCCGGAAACCTCCGCCGGTCCGGTCCCTGAGCCTGCGACCACAGTAAGCCCGCTCACGCTCCTCCCTGCCTCACTGCCTCCGCCCTGTGTCTGGCGCGGAGAGCTCCGCAAGGCTGCCAAACTGTAGCACGCGGCGCTGCAAAAGGGCACGTATCGGAAAAACCCGAATCAATTACCCAGCAAGAGCAGGAGAGAGAAGTGAAGAGTGGAATCGGTGCCTTAAAGATGATGCGGAGAGAATGCTCTTTCTGGATGGGGTTCGCGTTAAAATGGCCGTATAATTCACAACTATTGCCGCTTTCATTTTTTTTCCCCCCCATCTGCAAAGAAATGTTGTTTGTCTGAAAGTGGAATATATGAATATCATCCCTTTGGAGCAGTATTACACAGCAGGGGTGTCAGACTCCAGTCCTGGAGGGCCGCAGTGTCTTCTGGTTTTTGCAGTGTTTCAGCACAAGTGATGAATAAAGATTGGCTAAAGAGTCCACTTAATGCCTTAATTACCTGCTAATTGAAAGGAAACCACAAATACCAGCAGACACTGCGACCCTCCAGGACTGGAGTTTGACACCCCTGTTATAGAGTGTGCGTGTCATAAGGAACAGTGATAGGTTGGGAGCATTTGTGTCCTCCAAAAGTGGCCTGGAAATACACAGATGTTGAGGAACTGGTCCTCCTTTAGGTGAAGTAGATGCGGAAATGGATGCAGAAACAGGAACCGAATGGGAGGTATTACCACTAGTTACCGTTAGTTACTGCTTTTTCAATGGTCCTTTTCTGCAGTGGAGGTTCCCTTTGAAATTCCATAATAGAAAAAATGGGTCACACTTTCCAGTAAGTTTCATGAATTGGCATGAACTAATGTAGTTGTTATTTGTGAATTAATAATGTAAAAACACATAAATTAAGCATGAAATTGACTTTCCATTTGTGCAAGTATGCATTAACTACCAACTAATGCATTAGTTACATGCATATTTATACATTAGCAAACCATTGGATAAACTTAAAATGAGTTAATACCAGTTCATGTAACCTTAGTGCAAAGTGTTACCAAAAAGCGCAACATTAGCTCAAAAATATTTAAGTGTGTGTGTAACAGGTGAAGAATTGCCTGAGTCCGAGGTGGGGTTTGAACCCCGGCCTTCTCACTTGTCCAAATTATTTGTTGTGTCGAACGCGTTACCAGTCAGCTAAAGACGATCTCGCCTCTAGCCAAGGGCAACAACGTTCTTTTGAATTTGAGGGTTACGTCATCGGGGAGTGTTGTCGCGATAACCTGCTACCAGCCTTCGCTTTTCACTGCACCATCCGTGCTTACTAGCGAACTAGCTGAGCTAACCATGCTACATGTGCACATATTTATAAGGTTTTGTGCTTTGCACGACGATGCAATCCGGTGACGTGTTTGCTTGTGCTGCTCGACAGAAAACCACGGCTCCGCTCATTCCCAATGAGCACACTCCCGAGGATGCCAAGCCCAGCATCGGTGCCCCGCCTGCGACAAGCTCCTCCCCCAAGGAAGAGAAGCCGCCCACTCCCCAGGACCCGGCCTCCCCGTCTCCGTCACACGACGCGGATCCTGCCCAGGCCAAGGAGAAAACCCACTAGCTGCACCTGCAGTGAAGAACACCAGTATTATTGCGTTGAACAGAATGCGCTCTTTTTCAAAGGAGACTAATCCGAGCCTTTTACGAAACTGACGTCTGGAACGCTGGAGTGCTGATTTATTAAAGACCCGGCGGGCTGGCTGGTGCCCTGCATTCCAACGTGTGCGCTTATTGTGAAAGACCCTCTTTGTACTGTCGGCCATTTTGGTGGAATGCAGGTCTGTGGATGAGTGACATTCCAGGGGGAGCACCAGGAGGTGCGCACCTGCGGCCCTCACCTGCGGCCACCTGCCTGCACCTTGCATGGAACTATACGGGCGGTTCGGTGACAGTCTTCATACTGCAAAACTGCTAAACCGGGAGCCTCTTGCTTACTGCCAGATGGATGGTGGTTGTGCTATGGATTTTATTTGTATTTTTGTTTTTGCATTTTGATGAAATATCAATGGACTCCACCCCCTCACCCAACCCCCAACTCCCAACCCCCACCGCCCAAGGTCATAATATCTGACTGACATTCCCTTCAGACTTGTGCAATTCTTTTGTAAGTTGTGTAATTAACAGTGTTCAGTTTCTCCAGTGCTTAGCAACCCCTATGCAATTAAAACAACTATTGGCACAAAAGACATTTGCTTGAAGGAGGAACGGGGGCAGTTTGTGGTGGTGTGGTGTGTCTGAACATCTGATCGTACAAAACACTTTGATCTGGAAGCAGTAAAAATGAGAGTTCGCCATATCCCTCTCCCTTTAAGCTCTGCGGTTGACCAATTCTAGATGCCATTTCCCTTTCCCCAGTTCACTTCGACAGAAAGCGGCATATCTGAACTGCCATTGCAACAGCCAGACACACTGTGCTGTGGACCTTTTTCTTTTTCCTCAGTTTGTTGTCTGTTCTGCTCTTAGACACTCAATTTCTCTCTCTCTCTCTCTCTCTCTCTCTCTCTCTCTCTCTCTCACTCTCTCTTTCACATTGTCAGCTTTCAGCAAGGGGAAGGGGAACTTCCCTTGCACGTCCACATTCCTGGGGCCCTCTTGGGGTTAGAGGTCGGTGGAGAGCCATGGGGTGGTTCCCTAGGCGATGGGAGGGGAGGCCTGTTGGCTATAGATGGTAGACACTAGTAACTGTGCCTTATCTAAAAGCTGCACTAGCCCATGCAAACTTAGGCCGTCAGCAGTGAAAGCCCATTGACGTCATTTCTTGGTAGCTGTCCAAAACTGTCAACGCGGGTTGAAAATAAATGGAAAAATCTCTGACCTTTTTATATACCGGTAAGATGCAACGGAGTAAAAAGAAAGGACTAATTGAAATAAAATAAAGCCATGATTTTAATGTACATGCGCGGAGGATGAAATGTCTGAAATGTGCTTCAATTCCTAACGAAAAAAAAAAAACGAAAAGGGGGAGAGGGGGCTGCTTTTGTGTGTCAGTGTTTGTGTTGTCAGGTTTTCTGGCCAGGTTTTTCACAGTTTCAGGAATAGAAAGCTTCGCAGATTGTGCCAGAACCTTCCCTCAGACGTTCCGCTGATATCACATCCTCTCTATGTCTCGTGTCCCTTTGTAACCGCAACTCCGGCTATCAGCGTGCGTCATTCTTCATCAGGCTTTTCTTTTTGTCTTTCGCTCTCGGCTCGAGGGCCACACAGCCGAAATGATGGGGGGGGTTTTTTTCCCGGGCTGTCTCATTATCGGTAAAGGATAAGTGAGAGTTGGCGTTCCTTTGTTGTCATCCGTCTCACACATTGGTTCATTTCGTACGTATATCGAGGAGCTGATTTGTGGAGCCTGTTAGCACTCGTCAGTCACTTGTTGACAGCTACGGAATGAAAATTGGATTTTTGTGAAATGAAATGATTTGACGCCAGCAGGAATTTTGGGGGGGTTGGGGGGAGACGGGACATGGGACATGGGAGGGGGAGGTTGAAGGCACCACAAAATCATGTGGCATTGTCCAGGGAAGGGAACAACCTGATGGTGCGTACCGGGGACACCCTCTGGCCAGTTGGGCACACACAGTGTCTCCACAATCAACACATTCAGGGTCCTCCTCTGACTCTGTCTGTGTGAGCTTAGCAGTTAGGTCAGAGTGAAAAGATGCAGTGGCTAATAACTCATGTTTTGAAGGTCGGTGTGACTCTGTCTCCCCTGAATTGATAGAAGGAGGTTTAACAGATGAGCAAAATAGGGGTGAAAGTTTAATATTAAAGTAAAAAATTGACCCAGATATGACGCACTGTGTCACCTACTTATGCATTAGAGTGTCCTGACTGCAGAAATGATGGATAACACCACCACGGTCTAGGTGTAGGGATTGGCTCCACTTTCAGACTGATTGTTTTCAGAGTGATTGGTTATCTCCTGCATGTCTCATGGTGTTAAAGTGTCGATGTTCAGAGTGTGAACACTGCACAGTGTTTTAATCTTGTAACGAGACTTAAAATCTTACTTTATTTATTTAAAGTAGAAAATATTAGCATGTTGTAAGTTACTTTATTCCCGCTGGCAAATCAAACTGTCTCACTTCATTGGCTATCTTTTTGTCTTGTATAACAAAAGAAAAGTAATCAAAATAAGATTTTAAGTTGAAATATAAGACTAAAATACTTAAGACTCACTTAGATTTTAGTTTTTGCAGTGAATAAAATGGTGAATGCTGAAGATGGTGATTTCATGAATTTGAAAGACTGGTGTTATAAATGTTGAGGATGCAGTGTGGGTGCTGGATGGTTAGACATGATACAGTGTTGTTAATACCGGCTCTGTCCACATCCTGCCCACAAACAATACAAAAAAACCATGGTGGCAGGTGGATAGCAATACACCCAGCTAGCGCACTGTATTCCCGTCGTGTTTCTGTTGTGTTACCGCAACGTCTGCTTTGCTGCAACATTACGGCACTAATTCAGCAGGATTTAATCTTTGACTCCTACTAATCCTATGTTCGTCACATCGGCAACGTTTAAAGAAACGATCGTTTATCATACTTTTACTCGACTCTGAATCTAAGGTTGATTATTGCAGCTAAACATCACAGCTGTTGTTTTAGGAATAATTTGTAATGGCATTATAGCAAGTGCAGGGAGGCAAAAATTGAGCCCTAATTTTCATAAATCACTGCTGATTGTACTACTCACTGGAGTGATAGGCTGGAAATACACAAAAGGGAACATATAGGCAAAAGACCGGATCAAGGTGTGTGCATTTATAATGGAAAAACCCGCTGTTGTGCTGTCTGTAGATGTTTTTTCCTGAGAGATTTCTTGAAAAAGGGAAGGCCTTTCATGTAATTGGTACTGTAACTCCCTGTCTGGCTTACCTTCTGTTTAAAATGTTTTCTCAAACTTCCCTGCCCTTGAATGACTAGCTTTTAAATAAAATGTATAAAAATGGTCTACCTTTTAATGAAAGCTAATGAGATTTCTTCACAAAGAGCGGTTATGCGATACTCAGGAGTAGATAGCTACACTTGTTTATGGAATTTAGTGAACAGTCTGTGGATAATCACACTTAATGTGACATCATTGTCTTAAAACAAAGCAGGGATTGCTAATATTGATTGTGGATTTAAAGGTGAGCAAAGAGGGGCGAAATACAGAGGAAGACAATTGTGAAAGTTCAGGTTGCCTTGGTCAGAAACTTCAGTGAGGCTTGGTAAACCGTGAACTTTTCCGGCTTAGTATTGATTCAGACACGCTGTATGTATGGGCATGACATTCTCATTCAATATAATGCAGGGGTGTGTAATTGCTTATAATAGAATCATATGAAGGAGAAAGCCGTTAAACATCAGTTAAAAAAAGAATTTGAATATTTAAATGCAGTATATGATATATATACGTGTATGGTCTCACCGATGAAGTTGAATTTAGGTTCACTTTACTTTGTAATATCACTGTGATTCTGTATTGTTCCTCTTATTTACTTCCCACCTCTTTTTTCATAAAGAGTCGATGTGTGTTAATTAAAAGAAAACTTGTCTTAACATCGAATCTTGTGTGGTGCTGTGTTCAGCTGAGTGCTAATCTATGAAAATGGCTATGTTATTACAGCACAGCGACAGTATCTCTAAGGCTAAGGCTAACGACATTATCACTACTGGACTTAAGTGTTTTCTACTCCAGTCACATAACTTGAAAAATTCAACATCCAGCATTCTAGTGTTGAAATAATTAGTACTGTTTGAAATTAATATGAAAATTGTGAGAAAGAACAATTAATTGCTAAACTTGCAATTATAGTTGTGACTGTGCACTTGGTGAAATGTGTAATGTGTCATTGTTTTGGATTCAAATACTTTTCTAAGCTTTACTAAGATCGTCTGGTGTAACGGAACTTCTGAAATCATTTTAAAAAGTGCAAACCCCGCCATCTGGTCCTCTTGGTTGGCTCAGTTGCACCAGGCAAGATCAATCGAGCGCAGAACTGGAAGTATTTGAATCCAACACAATTACATATTTGACCCAGGTCTGGTAGACTTCTGTTTTGACTTGAACTACAGATTTTACAGGTGGTGCCACAAGGTGCCAACATGAACATACACAAAACAAACTTCACAATGCACAATGTTATTTGCAAATAAAACAAAAATACATTTGTAGAAACTACTTTTACATTCAAAATGAAAGGTTCCATTATAGTATACCCTCTACAATCTACTGTATAAAGACAAGCAACAGAAAAAAATATATTTGTAGACCTTACACAGAAATACAAGGATAGTGGCAACACCGAAAACGGAAAATCTCAGTCAAGTCCTTGCTGAAAAAAATTGTAGATGAGATAGTAGATAGTACTGTGAAAAATGCCACTGTCTTATTGCCAACTAATGCTATGTTGTACATCACCTGTCCATGCAAAACAACATTTGCCTACCAGGAGAACAACCATTGGATTTCGCTTCAAACATTGAGTGACACAGATGTGACACAAGCAACATGTTCCCTTCACTTCATCTGTCTCTTTATTTGATGCCAACCGTTCTTGAAACAATCCGAAAAGGCACCGTAGGTGAAGAGTGCGGTCGCTGCTTCGGATGCGTGACTCGGAACATTCAGATTTTCGGCAAGAGCGGTCCTGGCGGAAGTGTCCAGCCGGTGGTCTCCAGGGCCCGTCCGGTGACGCCCCTAGGCCTGCTGGGAAGGCGGCCTCAGCGTGCAGGACTCTCAGGACTCCCCCTCCTCCTCCTCCACCGTCAGGCCCTCCAGCTGTCCCACCGCGATGCTGAGCTCCGCGTCTGGACTCTGAGGGAGCTCCTCCTCGGAGCCTGGCCCCGGGCCCGGCTCCGTCCGCCCGTTCTCCAGGTTCTCGCTGCTCTCGAAGCAGCCCGAGTCTCGGGGTACGTCCGTCTTCTCGCCGCTCTCCTCCTCTCCCACCTCTCCCTCCTCCTCCTCCTCCTCCTTCTTTGTCTCCGTCTCCGTCTCTGTCTCCTTCTTCTCCTCCACGTCTGACTCGCCCTCGGCTATGAAGGAGAGACGGTAATTAACTCCAGCAATGAAACGGAATGCTGTAATGGAGTGATATTAAATCCTGGCCCAGGGGAGCCACGGTATCTGCCGGTTTTTTTATTTTCAGAACCAATTCAGGCCCAAGGAACCAGGTGAGGTGAGCCAAGTGTGTAATTAACAGCATTAATAGATCAATTAATTGCTGAGTAACAACAAAAACCACCATGTCCTGCAGCTCTCTATATTTAGGATTGAGACTACATCAGTTTAATATGTATATTATATTTAGCAAAATTGATTTGAGGCCACCAAATTTCCATAATTTCAGGGAATTAGCTCTGTCAGGTTCAGGGTTTTTAGACAGAGCCTGCTCTCGTCGTTGATACGCTTTATCAACTACATGCATTGTCAGTTAGCTCCTGTACGATCTGCAGGAGCGCTTGGTCCAACTAGCGACGCTAAGTGGTCTGTCACAGCGGCCCTCAGGGTAGGAGCTCCAGCCGTGCAGAGGCCATGGGGATGCACACACAGAGCAGGTGTTTCTATTGGTGTTAATGAGGTGGATGGGGGTGAGTTATGAAATTATGGTGAAAGGGGGTTGTAGGAGATTTCTCAACCGGGCTGGGAGAACCACAAAAACAACACTCACTGGGACAATTATATCTATATATATATATATATATATATGGTAAAAAAAAAAAAAGTCAAACTAATTTGACAAATAAATGCAAGCATCTCTGGCTTTTTATGCAGTCTACTGTACAGTACTGTGCAAAAGTCTTAGGCACCTGTATAACATTCTGTACTGATAAGATTCTTTCAAAAATAATTCAATGAAAGGTCCTAAACAAATGTACTATATATTTTACATTAATTTGGCAGAATAGTTAAGAACAATCAATATCTTTTGTGACCACCCTTCACAAAAACCGCATCACTTCTCTGAGATAGCCAAAGCTGTCCTGCAGTTCTATAAGACAATCAGCAGGGAGGTCGTTCCAAGCATGTTGGAGAACTTGCCACAGTTCTTCTGCAGATTTTGGTTGGCTCCTTGCCTCTGATCTCAGACAGCCATGATCAGGTTTTTATGGAAAAAGTAGTCAATTGCTTACAGTAATATGTTACTTTTTAAAATTAAATACAAAAATGTCTCTTTTATACAAATCTTTTGGAAAATGAATATTTGGAAATCTCAAACATGTTCTCTTATACTAACACACACAAAAAAAATGAACATATTTATAAATGCATAGTCTAGGGTGCCTAAGACTTCTGCACATTACTGTGTGTGTGACCGATATTGCTGTGCTGACACTTGTTTTGCAACATTAAATTTAGTGTTATGATATTTATAACTGTGCTAGAGTTACTGCAGAGGTAGCGGCAATGCTTTTCACATCCCATCATGATGTCCATCCATCCATTATCTGAACCCGCTTATCCTGAACAGGGTCGCAGAGGGGCTGGAGCCTATCCCAGCATACATTGGGCGAAAGGCAGGAATGCACCCTGGACGGGTCGCCAGTCCATCACAGGGCACACACACCATTCACTCACACACTCATACCTACGGGCAATTTAGACTCTCCAATCAGCCTAACATGCATGTCTTTGGACTGTGGGAGGAAACCGGAGTACCCGGAGGAAACCCACGCAGACACGGGGAGACCATGCAAACTCCGCACAGAGAGGCCCCGGCCGACGGGGATTCGGACCCAGGACCTCCTTGCTGTGAGGCGGCAGTGCTACCCACTGCACCATCCGTGCCGCCCCATCATGACGTCGTACTGCTATATTCCAAAGCTGTGGACATATACTCTGTAGTGTACGAGAGTGCGTCACGGTCTGCAAAGCGGGCTTACAGTCGTTTAGCAGCTCCACAGCCGTCAGGATCCTGCCTCGTTCCTCTGGGTCGGTGATGTTCAACTCATTGAGGTGCTGCTCCTTCACTTGCCTGAAGTCCTCCAGGTCCTCGAAGCCTTGCATGGAGAGGAGGGAGTCCAGATCCTGGAAGCAAAAATTTACCACTGATTATATAGACTCAGCAGACACTCAGCTTGTATGTTTTTGTTAATTACAGGAGGTTCTTTTACATTACATTAGTGGCATTTGGCACACGCTCTTATCCAGAGCAACATACAGTTGATTAGACAATTCTCTCCTGGAGCAATGCAGGGTTAAGGGCCTTGCTCAAGGGCCCAACAGCTGTGTGGATCTTATTGTGGCTATACCTGGATTCAAGCCACTGACCTTGTGTGTCCCAGTCATGTACCTTAACCACTGCGCTACAGGCCACCCCTACTGGTTTTGCTAGCAGGATTGCAGTGAAGAATACGGAGCTGTGTAGTGGAACTCTACACATGAATATTGAACATAGAATAGGATGCTTGTGGAGTATGTTCGAGAAAGTTTAGTTGATGAATGTTGATGATGAAATTGAGTTTCTCTCGAATGAGAGAACAAAATGGCATCAACTGAAAATAAGATAAAAGGAGAAGAAATTTTGTGTAGTGTGTACTACTAACTTTCAGAGCATCTGCTGTCATTTGACCCGTGTTTTATTACGGACTGTGTTCTGCTCAGTAACATTCCTTGTCATAGTTTTGAAAGGACTTGGCTCAAGGTGGATTTAATCCTTTTTTCCTGGCTAGTGTTCCCAATATTTACTCCTTTTGACAGTGTTTAACTGTGCCTACTGTTGCTTGGCAAAGTGTTCAACAATGTTTATGGATGTTTGGATGTGTTTACCTGTGTTTTACTACCTTTTGACAAAGTGCTTTTATGGTTTTTCCAGTGTTCGGCTGTGGTCAGTATTCTGTTTCCTGGTTGTGCTTGTGCCCTGCCTAATGTTTGAGCTGGGCCTAGTATATGAATATTGGGGGTGCTGTGTGTGCTTACGGTAATGCCGATCTTCTCCAGCACCTCGGCCAGGGATTTGGGTTTGGGCCTTGACCTGTGGTTCTTACTGTGGGCCTTCTTCGGGGGTGTGACCTCCTTCGGCAGGATGGTGACATAGATGAATTTGAAGGAGCCCACCTTGTTGTTCAGTTTTCCTGTCCATGTGCCCACTGGCGGCTTTTCAATTATATCAATGATGTTACCTTTCTGCAGAGAAATTATGTTTGTTGGAGAGATTGGGATTTCCGTTAATCTGAATGTAATAAAAATCTGGTGTTACAAATCTCTGATTCTGATTGAGATGAGTAAATTCAATTAAGCAGAGTGCTTGTGTACTGCATCAGCACAGTCTACAATAGACGGAACAATCTAGAATACACACGTTAACATTTTACATAGAATGAACTGATTATGCTGTTTAGTCCAGTATAGATCACAAGGTGTGATCAGTTTATGGCATAAGGTCTTAGTTAATAAGTCTACTCATGCAATAAATGGTCTTATTACATCTGTCGACTCCTCTAGGCAGTTTGGGTGTTACAGTGTGGCAAGTTGAGATATATAGACCTTTATTTTACCAGGATGGTCAGTTCAGAACAAATTCCCATTTTCAATGGCAACCTGACATTGAGAAAACGGCAATGACAACAGCAAGAAAAAGATACTTGAAATTACACTGCAGTGATAGAGCCAGTGGTTTATCAATTTTTACTATTTATTTAATGTTTATTGGAGTAGGGACAATGCCAAGAGACATAGCCTCATTACTGCCAGTTCACACCAGGTTCATGTAGCTGATGTTCTGCACACAGAGACTATCACACTGTAAATTATTTTTAATTGGATATATTGTATCATGTTTTCTTTTTTGTTGATGATTTGTTTTTACCATGTTTATTTTGTATTTTGCACAATGTAAGGTGACCTGGCAAGTGTCCAGAAAGGCGCCACTTCAAATAAAATGTATTATTCTTATTATTATTATTATTATAATCGCTATTGCTAGTTTCCAACTCTAGTTAGGCGTTTTTTTATTTTTTTAATTAAAAGAAAACAACAGTTTGTGTGAACGAACATTGTAAACGGACTGTAAATGCCTTAAAAGAGGTGCATCCACGGCCGGCCTCACCTGCAGCTTGAGGGACTCGAAGTCGTAGGGGCTGGGAGTGAAGTCGGTGTGGACAAGGGCGCGGCCGCAGAAGGGCCCGGTGTAGGTGCTGTCCTCCAGCCTCATGCTGTCCCTCTGGCTGTACCCGCTGTCCAGGCTCTGCCGATCGCCACCTGTCCGGTCAGGGCGTTTATCTCTCCCGTTTATTTCCCATTCCTTCCATCCATCCATCCATTATCTTAACCGGCTTATCCTGAACAGGGTCGCGGGGGGGGGGGGGGGGGGGGGGCTCGAGCCTATCCCAGCATACATTGGGCGAAAGGCAGGAATACACCCTGGACAGGTCGCCAGTCCGTCACAGGGCACACACACCATTCACTCGCGCACTCATACCCACGGGCAATTTAGACTCTCCAATCGGCCTGACCTGCATGTCTTTGGACTGTGGGAGGAAACCGGAGTACCCGGAGGAAACCCACGCAGACACGGGGAGACCATGCAAACTCCGCACAGAGAGGCCCCGGCCGACGGGGATTCGAACCCAGGACCTCCTTGCTGTGATTTCCCATTACTTTTCATTATTCCTTATTCCCATTACTATTCCTTATTCCCATTCCCATTATTCCCAACATGAGGCTACACCTTTCCCTTCCTAACTCGCCACCATGATTAGCCTTATATATGCCATAGGACTGTAATGGCACTTATATAGTTGTATAGCTATTGGGGTTTTTTTTGTATTCGCTATTGTATTGTTGTACTCGGGGTATTCTAGCTGCCAACTGTGGTATGCTAGTTTGGAAGCTGATGTATTCTTCAAGGGTTCCGATTGTATCTGTATGGTCACCCTAGGACTCGGAACTGTACTGTTCTCTCAGGTCCTCTTCGCACTTGTACTTGTGTTTGATCTGCACTTCGTTGAACGTGCGTCTGCTAAATGCCTTGTAATGTAATGTAATGTAATATTCCCCTCATTTCCAGTGTACACCGCATTTGAGTCAAATACGTACAAATATCCTTACCCTTTTGACACTAGTAAAAATTCCAATGTAGAGTTGGCTAGGTGTGGAGCTCTGTACAAGCCTGTGAGGGCTTCGCTCCCACCTTGCACAGATTTGTACTAAAATTTGTGCTAAATAAATAAACCTAAACCTAAATGTAAAAGAAAGCATGTATTTTCACAAAAAACGGTAAAAAAAAAGTTTGTATGCCTGTGACTGTGTTTCTTGATCGGCAACATTCTTTAGTTGAAGGCTCCCCTGGATCTACAGTAGGGTATTCCTTTATGCATTTTTTTTTTTCTCACCGGGACCTTAAGAGTTAAAGTAATTTCAAATTTGTGTTTGACCCGAGACTGGTAAAGGCCTCTGCTTTAAGACCGTCCGCAAGGTCCCAGGGAAGCACGAAAGCAGCGTTTTTACGACTTTTATTGCGCAGTTAGATGGAGACCATGCGAAGTTCTGGGAACGAGCGAAAACGGACTCATTTATAAGCCCGGCCTGCTGCTCCGGGTGCATTTCCCCCGCGCCGGCTGCCTCTCCCCTTGAGCAATAGCCTCAGTAATATGAAACATCCCCCACGCAGGGAATGTCTGCGCCAGGCCTTGAGTCTGCGCCGTGGGGCTGCAGTTCTAATGGTTCTGCTCAGCGGGCGTAAGATTTCCTTACTGAGCATCTGCTGACAGCTGAACAGCTGTTTCCGAGCCCAGTTAGCTTTTCACTTGTTGAGGAAACTCGTGAGCTTTGGATTAAACGCGTCAGCTAAGTGACTAAAATGTAAATGTGAATGCAATGATAGCCGTTATTTGTTTCAATGATAATCATATATTCTTGTATTCATAGTACTACCTGCCAGGGATTTATTCTTGTTCATCCAATTATTATAGTATTACATACATACATACATACATACATACATATAATGAAAAAGTATGACAATTTAAATTAAATAAACATTGACATGCTGTACAGTTATTTTATAGACATAGCTACTTCTGTCTACACTTTCTTGCATGACTTGACCGATTAACTAAGAGTTTATAAGGATCGGTCTATAGGGCTCATCCTATAAACTGATCACACCTTGTGGTTATCACCATTGGTTATTTGCCCACTCCAGTTATATTGGACTACACTGGACTGAATAACATAAGCAGTGAATTGTATGTTAAATGTTTATGCGTGTATTGTTGATTGTGTTGAAGTTGCAAGTAGTGTCTCTGCAAAGTCAGAGCAGATATAGCATTCTGTAAAATAACTGTACTGCACTTCAGTGTTTTTTAATTGAAATTATAATACTTATTAATTATATGTTGGCGATAACTGGATGAACAAGATCATTTCCTGGCAAGTAGGGCAGTCAGTTTGATTCTAATGCACATTCTATTGCCCCTGCTAGTAAAATAATTTAGCATGCTATTTTGTCAGTTTCAAACATATCCTTTGAAGTGTGATCATAGATTGAAAGTTGTGGTTTGGGAAAGAAGCCTTTTCTACAACAAATATTTTTATTTCAAACCCACAAACCACCGTGTACTCACAGCCTGAAAATTGTCGGGAAAGGGGAGGGTGAGTGGAGTCCCCTGATCCGTTGGAGCACAGAGATGTCCGCTGCCTGGAGCTCATGTCCCTTGTCCCGTCCTTAGACTTGCGGGATGTGGAGCCCTCCTCTTCACTCTCTCCCTGTAACACACAGCAAACACCCACCCCAGGATTCAATACCACATCTATCCCTGTAACACACAGCAAACATTCACCCCAGGATTCAATACCACATCTATCCCTGTAACACACAGCAAACACTCAGGCCAGGATTCAATACCACATCTCTCCCTGTAACACACAGCAAACACTCAGGCCAGGATTCAATACCACATCTCTCCCTGTAACACACAGCAAACATTCACCCCAGGATTCAATACCACATCTCTCCCTGTAACACACAGCAAACACTCAGGCCAGGATTCAATACCACATCTCTCCCTGTAACACACAGCAAACACTCAGGCCAGGATTCAATACCACATCTCTCCCTGTAACACACAGCAAACACTCAGGCCAGAATTCAATACCACATCTCTCCCTGTAACACACAGCAAACACTCAGGCCAGGATTCAATACCACATCTCTCCCTGTAACACACAGCAAACATTCACCCCAGGATTCAATACCACATCTCTCCCTGTAACACACAGCAAACATCCAGGCCAGGATTCAATACCACATCTATCCCTGTAACACATAGCAAACACTCAGGCCAGGATTCAACACCACATCTCTCCCTGTAACACACAGCAAACACCCACCCCAGGATTCAAAATCATATCTCTCCCTGTAACACACAGCAAACACTCAGGGCAGGGTTCAATGCCATATCTCTCCCTGAAACACACAACAGACATCCAGGCCCTGTAACCACAGTGGGCCTATCCATTAGGCCATTGGTGCCACTGGGTGATTTTTTATTTATCATTTTTATTCTTTCTTATTTTGGAGCCCATTTTCAAGATCTCGCCCTGAGTCTCCCAAACGTGCACTGCCTGTAACATAGAGTGAAACGCTTAGCCAGAATACACACAACACATGACTTTACAGAGAGGTGCTGTGTACGACTATAATAATAAAGCATGCTCCTCCCAGCTTATTCAGAGCTATTGGGCCAATATGGGACCCTCTTTTTTCACATGATTGAATTTCTCCAGCAGAGGGAGCTAGGTTCTAAAATGCCTCCATTTTTTTTTTGTTTTATGAATCTATTGCCCTGCAGCAGAACTCACAGCTCCATTGGCTTAAGAAGGATTTAGGACGAGACCCTGGTCCTAGAGAGCCGTACATTATTCCTTTTATGCTTTTTCTGTTAATATTCGTATAATACTTTCTCCATGTGCCATGGGTATCAGAGATTATTATAAACAAAAACAAAGTGGTTGATTTTATAGCCTTGTGGTTAAGTTGCTAGTGGTTCAAACCCCAGTGTAACCACAATACTATCTGTGCAGCTGTGGGCTCTTGAGCAAGGCCCAAGAAGCAAAACCCCACTTTTGCTTCAGTTGAGTTGACTGCCTAGTCATTGGGTGAAAGACAGGAATAAACCCTGGACAGGTCGCCAGTCCATTGCAGCGCACACGCACCATTCACTCACACACTCATACCCACGGGCAATTTAGACTCTCCAATTAGCCTAACCCGCATGTCTTTGGACTGCGGGAGGAAACCGGAGTACCCGGAGGAAACCCACGCAGACACGGGGAGAACATGCAAACTCCACACAGAGAGGCCCCGGCCGACCGTGATTCGAACCCAGGACCTCCTTGCTGTGAGCCTTCAATAAATAACTGTTATGTCATTAATGATAAATATAATAATAATTTATATTTATATAATAATTTTTTTTTTTTGTTGTTGTTTGGTATAGGAAAACTCACCCCTTCCTCTGCCAGGGCCTTCTGCACCATTTTGGAGGTCTTGCGGGTCATAGTGCGTGAGATTACTGCCCGCCATTTCTTTCCCAGTGTGCCACCGCTTTTCCCAGCATCCTCCCCTGGAACTTCCTCCAGCAGCTGGAAAGCAGGTTGCGTTATTTTACATCGGTACATCATTTTTGATTTATATAAAAGGGTTATGCAGTTAACATGGTTGATTCAAAGTCTATTACACAGACAGAGCATATTAATCAACACTAAATGGGTAAAGCCCATTAAAAGCAGGTTAAAAGAGAGAATGCGCAGGCCTAGTAGTCTGTCCCCTTTTCTTTCCCTCTCAAACACAGGAACATGTCACACAGACACCTTTATGTCAACACTAACAGACATGAAACAAAACAGACATCAAACACACAGATGACAAAACACAAACATATACCAATATGCTTTTAAAAAAATCTTCACCTTTTTTCCTAATTTTAATTGGACATTTTAATTGGACATTTATTTACTTTTATTCATCTGTTTTTCTTTTTAAAGCCATTCTTTCAACAAACCGGTGTCAACCAGCAGCAGATGGGTTCCCCTACTGAGTCAGGTTCTGCTCAAGGTTTCTTCCTGTTAGTCAGGGAGTTTTTCCTTGCCACTGTTGCCCTTGGCATACTCTTGGGGACCGGTTTCTCTGTAAACCTGCTTTGTGACAAAGGCCCTTTTGTTAAAAGCGCTATACAAATAAAAATGGATTGATTTATTGATAATTTTGAATGCCAGATTGTATTTATCAACAGGACCCAACATAGCATCTTTTGCTGGAGTTAAGCCACAGGATCACAGAACTGCATTACAACTGAAACAGCTAATCCTTAATAGCCATTGTACTTCTGTGGTCCAGGGACTTAAACCTGTGGTCTAGACTACAGCTAAGCATACGGTAAATTGATCCATGGTGTCTGCTTCTTATTATACCTCAGTATGCAAGTCAGGTCACAAATATACGTAGATTAGAGACACGTCATATGCGGCTCCACAAGTGGACTGTGGGTTTAAAATCGACCAACAGGGGCTGCTAGCGTGCAATGAGACTCCTATTGTTTTGAATCTTGACTAGAGTCTAGATTCAAAACCATCAATGCAGCACCCTAAGAGAATGTCTCATATTCACCCACATATTCACGTTTTAATTATTTATGTCAGTAAACAGATGAACATAGAGTATAAAAGGCTGCTTTGGTGTCAGGGATGTCTGTTTCTAGATTTTTTTTAATTCACTCAATACCAGTGTCAACACATGATGTAATAGGTTATATTTGTTCTATTTCTGCTGTATCCTGTAGCCAGTGTGTAGCAACAGATGGTGTTAAAACAGTGCTAAAGTGAGGCAGGGTGACCAGATTACCTTGAGAACCATGCGCATAATGCAATGAGAACCTTTGATGAAGTCCGTAAGTATTTGGACAGTGACACAATTTCACTCCATGTAAATACGCTCAAATTGAAGTGCAGACTGCCAGCTTTAATATGACGGTATGGATGTCCATACTGAGTGAATTGTATTGGAATTACAGCCCTTTAAAATGGTCCTCACTTTGTTCTATTTTTTATGGAATCTTTATTTTACCAGGAGTATTCCCATTGAGATTAAAAATCTATTTTTTCAAAGTAGTCCTTGCCAAAGCAGCAGCACGTGAAGTTTCACATATATCAGCGCTAAAACAGACAGATCACACCACAAGACAACATTAGAAAATGGACCACAATTCATGTACACAATAGTTTATAATTATTACAGTCACAAAACCCATTGAAATAGGGCAGGACTGAAATACAGGGCACGTGAAATGGGGCTGATACACATGGGGCTGTCATGGAAAGTAACAGGACGTCTGGTCACCGTAGTGCGAGGTTCTGTGGTAAGACTTCACTGTGATGGCAGTAAGTTTGGCATAAGTAGGCCTCTGAGGCTTGGGTATGGTGCGGTTACCACGGTGACTCATGCGTGCCCCTCCTATATCCGCCGCCTGGCCGTCAGAGTCACATGCTATTTCACTATCTGCTGCCCTGAGACACACACACACACACAAATATACACATACATACACATACATATACACACACACACACACACACATACACACACGAACAATATCCTGGCCTTTCTGTGTGAAGTTGGTGTGTGTGCCCTGCGACCTGGCCAGGGTGTACTCCTGCCTCGCACCAATGCATGCTGGGACGCACGCACGCACGCACGCTTTCACAATGCCCAAATAAGACTGGAGGTGGATCATTCGTGCTTTAAATTCATAATATACAAAGAGGTAATTTTCAGCATTAATGCTATAATTGCAGAGTATATTCCAGCGCAAGCAAGTAATTCACAGCAATACATTCATTTTCCTTCTATGTCCGTACAGTACTATAGAGGCTTGCTGTCAATGCGGTTTAGAGAAAGAGAGAAAGAGATATCACGTTCATCACTTCTCTATTTGTTCTAAAGTCACCTTTTCCTTCATCCTGTGTTTTCATCAGAGAGCAAATTCATACAGACAAGACTCAGGTCTTTTATGAAACCAATTTCATATTTCTTAGGGTAGTGGCTTCAGGTAGTGGTTTTACATTGGCGTGGGCTATGACCGCAGTATACAGTACAGACAGAATGAATGTTTCAATAATCTATATTTGCCACTTTTGGGGAAGTGCTATCCAGCTAAACTTCCCCAACTTTATTTCTAGGTTCAGCACATAAGGGTCAGAAAAGAATAGACTTGCACACTCACTTGATGCTCCAAAAACAAAAAATATTATTTATTAAGCCATATATATGAATGATTGACATTTCAAGCACATCAGTCTTCATCAGAACCGATGTTTCATAGGTTCAGTGCATATGCTATATGTGCACTTATAATTATATACACTCAGTGAGCAATTTATTAGGTAGACATATACACCAGCTTGTTAATGCAAATATTTAATCAGCCAATTTGAGTATCTCAGAAACGGCTGATGTCCTGTGTTTTTCACGCACAACAGTCTCTAATTTGCAGAGAATGGTGTGAAAAAACAAAAAATGAAATGTTCCTTCAAGAGTTTACACTAATAATCTGGAGCTCTGTGATTTCTGAAATATTGAAATGCTGTATAAAGTTTATTTGACACATCCAAAAAACTATTATACTCATTGAAGACACCATTGCCATTAACTGAATAAAATAAAATAAAGTAATTATATGCATTACTGTACATATTAAATGCAAGGTCACATTTGTGAATTAAATAAACACTTTTAATTATATTGTTAGCCCAATCTTATGTGTGATGTGATATTTTGACTAAATTTATTGCTGATAATTGTGCTTCAATTAATCATATTGGTGTTGATGTATAGAAGTAATTATATATAATAATCACTGTAATTACTGGAAATAAAAATCTCCCCTCTAGGAATAAAATTCCCCACCCTTGTTTTAAACTGAAGTAACAGAACGATGTAGCAGCACATTTTAAGAAATAATTTTGAACCGTCTCAAGTGTCTGTTGGATTCTTTGCCATGTAGTGGTCACATAATTTGGTTCTAGAGGTACTCACAGACTCGTCCAACGGAAACTCCTTGTCTGCCACCACTGGGGAAGATGGCTTGGATTTCATGAAGTCCTTGAAGCTACTGGACCTCTGCAGGGTGAGCTACAGAAAGAGAGGGGATCCATTACAGATATATAAGAGACAAATAGAGTGTCTGCCTCACTGAGAAAACCGCAGGGCTCGAGAAAACAGACGCACACACAAAGGAACTGCCTGCGTTTCTGTAACTCTCGGCTTTACATCTCTACTGAACATATGCTCATTTACTGTACATAATGAACTTGGCATTTTATTGTTAGGATTCGTATAGTTTTGCTATTATTGAATGTTTCGACGATGGAAACAGATCCAGTCCACCCCTTGGGGTCAGTCATCGCATGCACATCGAGTCCTGGTTTTGAGGGAGCCGACCGCTCCCGTAATTTCCCTTGCTTACTGATCTAGCAATAAAGATAGCAGACAGCACTTTATATTTTCAAATAAAACAGGTGGGCACCGGCTGGCAGGGTTTACTGGCAGCTCCGCCGTCTGTACCCTTGGGCTGGGCGCTTACGCCTAAATCACTTCGGTAAATAGCCGCATAAATAGATGATACTTCAACTGTACGCTACCAGGCGCCATGTTAACCCAGATGAAGGTGGCCCTTGGTGCAAATGAATGATGGAACTCAAGGTCAGTGTATTAAAAGGTTTTAACTGGAGGAGCATGGGAGTTCTCGACATGTGACGTCCAGATGGATCAGATTGTGCTTATGCTGCTACGCTGCGGATAGTTCACCACCCTGCACCCTGGATAGTGACCACCCTGCACTGCATCCTGAAGTTATTCCTTATAAAATAATTATGCGCATGTATATGCGCATTCGTCTACGGGCGGCCTGTAGCGTAGCGGTTGGGGGACATGACTTGGACCCGTATGGTCGGTGGTTCGATCCCCGGTGTGGCCACAATAAGATCCGCACAGCGAGCAAGGCCTGCGTCTCCTGCTTTGTCTAAATGAACTGTAAGTTGCTTTGGATAAATGACATGTAATTTAAAATCATCTGAAACAAAAACAAAAAAGTTCCAGTGGCTGGTCGCAGCACCATACAAAAGAGATTGAAAATAGTTTTACCATTTACATTTACATTACTTTAAGGGGATCCGAAAAAAGGCAGTCAAGTATGACACCAGCAAACAATTCTGCTAAATAACACCTACAATATTTCAGTTTCAGTGGAAAATACAAAAAACATGAGTGTTATCTGAACCCAAGCAGCATTCCTGAATGACAGCATGGAAAATGGCCGGGGTAAGCGTTGTCGTTTCTGCCTTGCCCAGATGCACAAATCGATAGGGCTGAGGATGGAGAAAATGGCCTCAGTCAAGGAATCTCACTGGTTACACAAAAGAGACTCTGTCCCTTCCCAGAAGAGCTGCAAGTCTGCATGCCGAGAAACCACTCCTTATCTATCACACTAAAACAGTCTGAAAGGTGTGGTGATTAGCAGTGGCAGGCTTTAAAGGTTCATTAAGGCTAAGGCTAACTCATTAATGGCTAAAGTAGAGCAGACACTGAATGACTGTAAGCGATTACATTGCAGAGAGTGCATGAATAAATCAATATGTTTATGGGCAGTGCTCATTAATTGGAATTCTATTAAGCCTGCTGAAAAAAACAGCTCAAGCTAGGTTTTGAAACAGCTGGTAGCTGGTTGGCCAGTTAGACCAGCTCTATACTCTACATGGTTTGATGAGCTCAAGCTATGTTTTGAAATAGGTAGGCGGTATTTTATGCTAGTCATAGCTGGATTTTACACCAGGGAATGCCAAGGATTGTTTGAAGCCAACAACTAAAGAAAGTCGGCATACGAGAGAGACAAAGGATCAGTGGCAGAGGGATGTGCTTTTCTGATGTGTATCAACACTCTGACTATGGCAGGCAGGTTTAATTAGCTGAACAGTATTCAGCAGCTGCCTGTTGTGAAGCTGAAGTTCCTTTTCGAGAAACGCAAACAGTGCTGACTGTTATCTCCACCCATCCATCCTGCCTCGGGGTTTAACCACAGGAAGTGGGTACTATCCACAGCCAATTGAAGCAGACGTTGTATGCGATGTATCCAGCAGCGGACAACCTGTCTTCGGTCTGCCTCCGTTCTGTGCTATTTTGCTCTATGCAAATCAGACCCAACTTCTCTCAAGGTGTCACTCGTTTGACAAGATCAACTCGAACCACTTTGGTGCGTGACAACAAAACAGAAACAGTAAAACCTTGAAAACTGAAAAAAGGTGCATCTATTGACAGAATTTATTTACAGATTTGACTTAATTGTGGTGATACAAATTAAAACAGCACATCAGTCCCCTTTGTTTAATTGCAGTGAATGATTAAAACAGATCATTCAGTTTGACCTGAAAATATCTGACAAGAAAACTTCCTGTCAAGAAGACAGCATTGGCAGAGATCATTTGAGTTTGTTTGGAAGACAGGAACAACATGAATATACCTTGAATTTATGGTACATGACAAAGTTTTACTAACTTATTGTCAGAATACATTTCTCTGCACTGTCTATAGTATGGCTTTAGTTGGCTGTAAAAGGTTCTGATATTTACTATGCTGAAGTGTTATCTGGTATAATACTGTAAACAGGTATGTGTTGACAAACTAGAGGAGAGACAAGTTCACCCACAACCCTGCAGTGAGGTTTGAAAAGGAAGTGTTTTTTGAGTCTGTTCACCAACCTAGCTTTTGAACAAATACAATGAGAACGATATGTTCCAGCTCAATATTGAGAGTATCCTCAGTTCTCTCTAGCTCTAGCGCTAGCTTTTTAAATCTATCCAACCCTTCACTTCATTTTCCAAGCTGCACCACTGTTAGATAAATGGTATAAGCTTTGAATATTCATTTCCAGGAAGGTTTTGGCTGACCACCACTCATCTCATCTGTAGAAATGTAAAGCTTTTAAATAGAAAATGCAACACTTTTTTATTCATGTGAAAGGTGCACACTATTTCAATGCCAGCATCCATTCTCTTCCAAATGTGCTCCCACTTCAGAACCGAGCAGACACAGAGATGTATGCAAAGTTTCATCTCTGACAAAGGGCTGCATGAATGTCAACAGTGGCGTTATTAGAAGCATATCCTCCCGCTGGCACCCCCGCCCACCTCCCACTCACCTTCCTCTTCGTCACCTGGGCCGGCTCCTTCTCGGAAGCATTGGAGAGTTTCCGCCTCAGCATCTTAAGCGCAGCGGCAAACACGCTGGTCTGAATGGACCGTTCGACTCCTGTCACCGCCTGCTGGGCTACTCCAACTCCTGTCACTGCCGACACACAGCACCCGGCCCTCAGCACCCGGAGACAGAGAGCGAGAGAAACGCAGCGAGAGAAAAACAAAACTGCTCCTCACTCTGTGGAGAGGAAGACAGAGAGTGAGAGGAAGTCACACAGCTGTGAAGGGACGTCAGATTAAAGCTCTTTTTTTGGGGGTTTTTGGCGAGGCCGGAAACGCGCAATACTGGCAGTGAAGAAGATTGTGCATCTGTTACCTGAATTTGGAACTAGGTATGCACAAATCCGTAAGTGACACACATAAAATTACGACGTAAAATGATGCGTTTCAATCCTGTTTAAAAATCGAATCATGTCTTCTCCATTGCTCCTTACTCCTGAACGTGTTTCTCATGAAATACCTGCCTAATGGAGTGTGCTGAGCCATGGGGGATTGGCCTAGCATAGGGTATATATCATAGTGTACTGTGTAAGTATTGTGAGCACATACACACATGAGAGGGTGCATGCACACGCGTACACACGCATGCACGTATGCACATACATCACATACACATTGTGATTATCACAGATACAGGCAGGTTCTCCTGTCCTGTGGGACCATCGTAAGATAATGAATGAGTAGTGCTCTACGCAGTGAAGAGCAAAAGGGGGTCCGTTTCTGAAATGCTTTATGTGGTTTCAGAAGTGAATCATTGGGTGGAGACGAATACACGTTGTGAAAAGGACATTTTCTTCCTGTACGTGCAGTTAGGAGACGGAAGCAATGGCTTGTAACATATTGCATAGAGGAGTCCTTTAATCTTTCATCACTTTCTTTGGAAATTATCTTCATTAATTTGTTCACAGAACTACAACTGTATTCATAACTTCATATACAGTGTAGTGTGCCAGTTTAACTCTAAACGGACTAAATATAACTAAATGATGACAGCAACAATGTATGTAAGGGTCCAGTCTGATGGATAACCCTCCCTGACACCAAAGCTAGGTCAGATATTTTATTTGAAAGCAGAAAATGCCTGTAGTTGTGGGCAAGAGCTCTGTGGGTAGGGACTGTTATTTAAGCAGCAACCGTTTGCTGAGTTTCAGAACATCAGAGAGAGAGAGAGAGAGAGAGAGAGAGAGAGAGAGAGAGAGAGAGAGAGAGAGAGAGAGAGAGAGAGAGAGAGAGAGAGAGAGAGAGAGAGAGAGAGAGAGAGAGAGAGAGAGAGAGAGAGAGAGAGAGAGAGAGAGAGAGAGAGAGAGAGATGCAAGGAGGATGCGAGGAGCTGTGTTTGCATGTATGTGGATGTCTCTAGACACTCAGTTGCATTAGCTAAAAAAACGTGTTATTTTTTAGTTCTGCCCGACCACATGATGTGAGGATGGCCTGCTTTTGTTTTCACACTGTATGTTTGGATTGCTTCATGTCTACGCAGTCTGAAGTTCCTGTTTTTGTACGACGAGGCTTGCTGGCCAGCAGAAGAGGAATAAATAAGCAAGCATTACATTTCATCAGGACTTCAGCCAACAGTCTTTTTCATGGACATTTGGATACTTATTTTGAAGAAAGCATTTTAGAGTTAAGAGTATAAAAAATCCCATTAAATAATATTCAAAAACTAAAATACCACTGTATAGAAAGTTTTTTTTTGTGGAGTGATTTATTTACCACAATCTTTTAACCCCTATCACCCCTTTGCTTGGCACAAGCTTAAAAAAGACATACCCAAAATAAAATGGTTACTATTCTTCAACCCTTTTGACTGCAGGCATAATCCTGGTCTCTTCTGAAACCCTTTGGGGTTTGCTTTCCAAGAGTCAAAATCAGTCCAAAAACAAATACTTTCTGTTTTTGACTGGATACAGATTATTGTAGCCATGGCTTATGCAGGTTAGAAACACAATAGAACCAAGTCAAATCCCCTTTCAACTTTGAGGACAATATCACCAAAAATGAGCATTCTGCATAGTTTTTTCTAATCTATGTCTAGGCACTTTTCCAAAACGGACATTTGGAGACTTCAAAAGAATACATGGAAACAAAATGTTGGGTCTTATGAAGTGTAAAATACTGTTTTTTGCCGAAGCACAAAAAAATGCTGTGTTGTTTTATGCAAGCCCAACAAATTATACAACTTAATGTCATTAGTTAAAATACTTTTTATACCATGTTCTATAATAGAACCGTGAGTTTTAACACTTTGACGGTATATCCTGTTACTATAGTGATTGAAAATTGTGCCCTGAAAAAGGCATGAATGCATAAAAACCCTCACTGGCCCTGCCTTAACCCTCGTATTATGTTAAATTCAGCCCATCAGAATAGATAAATACAAAATTTCTAAAAAAATCTTCCATGACTAGCCTTTTATCCATAAATATGAAAATCTGTGAGAAACATTCAATTTTATAGCCTAAGGTACAGGAAGTGAATGTTTGGCACATGTATGGGAAAGTGCCACCAGAATCATTCAAGAAGAGGTTCAAAATAATCCCACACAACACATTCATAGGCCAAGTTGGTACAGGATTTAGCATGCCATTGTGTTTATTGCATGTTTACTGTTTAATTCAACCAAATTAGAAAAATAGAAAAATCATACAGTATAATTATGAAAAAAGGTGACTGGTTTTTAAGAGATGTCAAACAAACATAATACAAAGGTTAAGGGGTTAAGTTGTTTTGCTGATCCATTAAGGATTATTCCATTGAATAAGCATTCTGATTAATAACATAATTTGTTGTGTACACAATGTTCTGAGTCAGTGAAAGTTATGATTTTATAAGTACAAGCCATGAACAGATTAAATGTATTGATTATTGAACAAGCTGTCCCCAAATAGAATGAGCATATCACAGCTAAATCACAAATAGCAAAAAAATATTTGGTGGAGAGAAACAGCACATCTCAGGTCAACGTTGTCCCTGGAACCTGCACAGTGTTGTAACTCACCTACAGCTGTTTGAAAGCATTTCAAGTGCAAACCACATTCTCTGCATTGTGGTTGGTTTGCCCCATCTGTGCACTGACTGCATATCCATCTATGCAAATTCAGTCTGCACAGTCATACACAAATTAAACTGTGTTGTTATCAGTTGTACAAACATTTACAATGTCCTCCAAAATATGGGGGACGCAAAAAAAAGCTATTTCTGAAAAATGGTCAAATACATACAAATGCAAATACTGTGAAATAAAAGGCAATTGTCTGTACTGTTGTCTCATATTAATCTTTTGATCTCAAATCCAAATGCCTGAAGTATATACCAAGAAATACACATTTCACTGAACAGCTCCCATACTTGTTGAGGGCATCGTGGATTGCTATGCTATAATGTACGGTGTGAATCACATGCTTTTGATTCCTTGTGATCTTTAAATGTGGCAACTACTGTACGCACCAGGTAAACTAGGTCGACATTTACATTGCCCTGAGTTTATCCACCATGATGTCTGTCAGAGAGAGCAGTGAGTGTTCTGTAAACAAAGCATTTGTCCTGTCTGTGACACTCAGCCACCCTGTGGTTTTGAATGTGCTACATTGCCTGCTCACCATTTCCTGACTGACTCCATGTTATTTGGAGATGGCAAATCTAAAATTGTAAGAGCTTTGAATCACAGTAAAATAAACTTCATTAGACCCCCCACACACACACACACACACACACACACACACACACACACACACACCACACACACACACACACACACACACACACACACACACACACACACACACACTTCTGAAGGATTCCTGCAGTGGAGGGGGGGGGGGGTCATAAAAGCATCGAAGATGTTTATGTTTATGCCTTGTGAACTTACTTATTTGAACAAAGAGCTCTCTCTGCTCCAGTCGAAGAACAAGTACGCAGGTCCCAGCGGCATTTAGTTGTGAATGACGTATTGTACTTTTGCTTCTGACAAATTCACACTTTTATGCGTTTTTTTTTTTTTTTTTTTTTGGGTTGGGATTTTATAAAACTTATTTTTGTCTCTCTCAAGAGGGAGAACATCAAAGACAAGCGTGAACGAAATGCAGGTGGCCACGGAAGCCAGGCTACACACCTTCCTGAGGCCCTGACGGAAGTGTTGCCTGGCAACAGAACCTTTTTCTGGCAGGCATGGTGCATGTGGTACAGGAGGGCCTGGAGCTTGTGTGGAGGGGGGGGGGGGGGGGGGGGGGTGAGGGGGTGAGGGGAGGGAGGGAAGGGGTTAGCCACGCTCATTGCACAATGCCGGAGGATGCTCATTTCCTGTAAGTTTTCATCACGCTCTTCGTGATCGAGTTTTCCAGTATGCACACACACACACACGCACGAAAGAAAGTGTGAACCGACCAATGCAATTACCTGGCGTGCGCCCTCAAAGATGTTAGTGGAGTCTCGTACAAGGAGGAAAGATGACAGGGCTGAATACGAGTAACGTTGAAAGCATCTGGGGTGAAAGATCAATGTATTTGATCGCAAACGTCATATGACTCAGGCATCCAGCGCAATGGCGCATGTCAGTTATTTAAATATTTATGCCAAAGCTTTCTCGGGGGTTGTAATGCCCTTCGATGCTTAGTTTGTGGCCCTGTGAAATTCAAGCTGTGTGCAAGTTTCTAAAATAAGGAGCTTTTTGTCTGTTTAGCTCCAGACTCATTCTTTATCTGAAACTTGGGGGAACATGGGGACTCAATAAGAACAAGATCATTTTCTGTGAAGATGATTATTTCAAACACACGAAATCAAACACAGAAACACAGAAATCTTTACATTTTAATTACTGTATATACTGTAAGCCTCAGTTAACTTTTTTCATACATTCGCTAAATGTCAACTAGAATTAGACAACATTTAGCATACTCAATAAATTACACTTGAAGCTACATTATCATCTTAACATTCTGTACAAAGAATCCTTAAGCGTAATCGGAAAAAATTTAATTGGAAAAAGATGAAGCACTTGGCAAATCATGAGTATTCCACAAACAAAAATGAAAAAAGAGGTCCTATTAATTTACCATCAATGTTACATTAATGGCATTTGGCAGATGCTCTTATCTAGAGCGACATACAGTTGATTAGACTAAGCAGGAGACTCCCCTGGAGCAATGCAGGGTTAAGGGCCTTGCTCATCTTATTGTGGCTACATCGGGGATCGAACCACCGACCTTGCGGTGGGTCCCAGTGTTGTACTACTCAGGCCACCCGATGAGAAGGAAGTACACACACGGTCCAAAGTACAGGTTCTAGGGCTCTGGTCCAAGAAGGCCAAAGGCTGCTTTTAGGCACAGGTGACATAAGGGGTCAGGTCTAGTATTTTTTTCGGGAATGAATATTATGTTTGTGAAGTACAAAACTGATACCTTTTCAATTATTGTGAAGACTGCTCATATGGCATTTTGATGATTTTATTTCCATCTATATTACTCAGTAAATGCATTTCACTGCCCAATGTACAGGTTCTCATGCAGGGTTCTTCAGCTCTGGTCCTATAAGGCCATCCTGGAGGGAGCCAAATGGGTCCATGACAGCTATCTCCAGGCCTCCAGCACCCCCCCCCCCCCTCCCCAGTCCACCATCATGCCTGGGGCAACAGAAGGACTACAGCTGTGCCTCCTATGGGGACACTTGTTCTGTGGTTTTTGTGATTGTCTAAATGTCAGCAACTAGACACAAGATACCACATGAGGTGACGTACCAGTAAAAACATATTTTAATTGGCTAATTAAGAGCTGAGAGGTGATGAAAAACAACATTCAGGGGTCAGGCAGGACAGGCTGGGGGCAGAGGGGGCGGGAGGGGAGGGGGCAGTATTAGGACAGGTACTGAAACAGGGCTCTGCACAGCACTAGGAGGGTCACAGTGAGGGAGGACACGGTGGCAGGGGCTCCCGCAGACACGAAGGGCTCCGTGTTTCTCATCATCCACTCCTTCTCCTGCTTCAAACTCTGCCTGTCCAACACTGGGCCCATAATGGCCCGGATCTTCCTGTAGTATTCGTCCAGCCACTGCAGCTAGAAGCGCAACACAGGAGCACACATTTAAAAAGTGGACCAAAAGCAACTGGACAGTTGGCTAACCAACTTTTCCTTGGCCAAGCCGTGTGTTCATGTAGCATTAGATTGGACAGGAAGAAATCTAAAACAGCAACAATTTTGGGTTATAAAAAGGCTTGATAATGACCAACGTACCCAAAGACTAAATAAAACAACCTCTGGCAATGTTGGTACAAAAATAAGAGACGGGGAATGAGAAAAATTTTTAATTTATGGTGTCAGGCAGGAGCATCTGTGGCTGTTACACCAAATGACTTCATGTGTCGGTAAAGCTTTTTTTTTTTTTTACAGGTTTATCATGGCTGGAGTCAATGGCCTATTATTCACAATAATGTCCCTTTGTTGGCCCTGAGTTACAAAGAGTAAAAGTGTGTACCCGTGAAACACTCATCATCGCACTCAATGGAGCTTTCTGAGGGAAACATTATTTGCCACAGTGGCGGGCACCAAGGGACTTTCCCGGAACCAACGCGTATTGCCACCATGTTCTGAGCAAGAGTCCCAGGGGGATCCTAATTACAGTTGCTCCGCATGCTTACCTGCTGGGGACTCATAATGGACGTGTCTATCAGCTTCCTGTCGTAAGGCACCAGAGAAACGATCTCGAAGGTCATGTAGTTATTCCCATACTGTGGAATCAAACACAGGACAGTGAGAGCCTGCCTGGGAATGACCAAACTGACTCATCTTCAATTCCTGGGAAGACTGCTAATATGGAATTTTTTTTATTATTATTTTTTTTAATCCATATTCAGTAAACCTATTTTTGCATAAATTGCGAAATGTCATTGTGGAATTTAATAGTGCACTCCGACCTTAGTTGTCACTGGTACTACGACAGCAACATCTTCAATTCTTATTCCAAACTCATTTTCCTTGTAGTATCCTGGCTCTGAAAGAAAAAACTCATAATGTTGGCAGTTATTGACTGGTACATCAATCATCAATCAATCAACAGATTGACAAGCAGCTTCTAAATGTGTAGTAGTAGATTATTAACTTATGTCTGCAAATTTCTTCTCAGAATATACATGCATACAAACATATTCTTTTTTTTTGCATTGTCTTTTTTATATCAATATATACTTCCATACATACACTATTTATATACATCTACAACCACAAGTTTATAAATATTTATACAGACATCATGTATAGTAAAGAAAACAAGCATTACCCATAGGTAAAAAAAATAACACAAAATAATTTTAATACAAAATACAACATAAATCACAATAGTAATAGGACTATTATGTAAAAAAAACTATTAAAAAAAAGAAAGAAAAAAGAAGCCTAATCAGTCTCTATTACATTTTTAGTTGAATGTCACTTCTGCCCTTCAGACAAGCGTGCTATACCCTACCTATGGAGGTGAACATGCCCTCGTCAAATGGGATGTTATTGGACTGAAATCCAACAGGCCCTGTTAGAAAGCAATGGAAGAAGTTTAAAGTGTCACACAATCAGTTCTCCCAATTTAGAATGACCAGTTGTGTCCGTAGGCCCGTGCCATATCACTGCCATTCTTTTTTCCCCAATAATTTAGCAGAGCGGTAGACAAGCTGCACTCCGCAAGTTGTGAAACTGCTGCCAGGCACTGCTTATTTTTCGCACCGCAGACCACAGTTTGAGCTGCCGGGGCCCAATTAAGCAGAAAAATAGCTTTTGAGACGGGAGCACTCGACTGACTGAGGCCCTTCTCTTCCGGAGTGATGCTGCGGCTCACTAGACGGCACCCCGCGGGGCCGCTGGCCACATTTTTCACATGAAAAATTCATTACCAGACATCGGGGTTTACGCCACTCCGAGAACTCAGTTGCTCTCATCGACACCAAGCAGCAAC